>NW_009702939.1:0-18288 GCF_000703405.1 Apaloderma vittatum | reverse complement strand
TGCCCAGAGAACAACTGGTCTTACTGTTAAAGACTGAGGCAAAGAAGGCATTAAGCACCTCAGCTTTTTCCATATCGGTGGTCACTGTGCTTCCCTCTGCATCCAACAAAGGATGGAGATTCTCCCTAGATCTCCTCTTACAGTTAACGTATTTATAGAATCTTTTCTTGCTATTCTTCTCCATAGTGGCCATGTTTAGCTCTAGGTGGGCTTTGGACTTTCTAATTTTCTCCCTGCACAGCTTCACTTCTTGTTTGTAATCCTCATAATTTGCCTGCCCCCGCTTCCAGAGACCATAAACTCTCCTTCTGTTCTTAAGTTCCAGCCAAAGCTCTCTGTTCAGCCAGGCTGGTCTCCTCTCCCGTCGGCTTGTCTTCAGTGACTTGGGTATAGTCAGTTCCTGCACCTTTAAAATTAATTCCTTAAAGTATGCCCAACCTCCCCAGGCTCCCATGCCCTCCAGAACAGCCTCCCAAGGAACTCTCTTAACCATGGACCGGAAGAGATCAAAGTCAGCCCTCTGGAAGTCCAAGGGGGCAATTCTGCTGACTCCCCTCCTTACTTCACCTAAAATGGAGAACTCTAGCATTACATGATCACTTTGTCCAAGACAGTCTCCAACAATTACGTCCCCACAAGACCTTCTCTATTAACAAGCAGCAAGTCCAGGAGTGCACTTCCCCTCATTGGTTCCCGCATCATCTGTGTCAGGAAATTATCTCCCACACACTTCAGGAACCTCCAGGACTGATCCCTCTCTGCTATATTATACCTCCAGCAGATGTCTGGGAAGTTAAAATCTGCCATGAGAACAAGAGGTAGAGTTCGTGTAGCTTCGCCCAATTGCCTATAAAGTATTTATCTATTTCTTCATCCTGGTTGGGAGGTCTGTAGCAAACTTACACGATGATGTCCATCTTATTGGCTCCTCCTTTGATTCTAATCCATAAGCTCTCAACCCTGTCATCACATTGATTAATTTCTAAGCATTCATGTCCCTCCCTAGCATAGAGGGCCACCCCACCACCTCTCCTACCTCGTCTATCTCTTCTGAAAATCTGGTATCCATCAATTTTAGTACTCCAATTGTGTCAGTCATCCCACCATATTTCTGTTATGGCAATTACATCATAGTTTTCCATCTGCACAATCGCCTCCAGTTCCTCCTGTTTGTTACTCATGCTGCGTGCATTAGCGTAGATGCACCTCAGCCAGGTCATCTTTTGGATGAGGGAAGCCCTACTACCTTCCTGATGATACTCAGATGTTTCCATAGTAACCAACCTCTCAAAAACCCTTGTGTTCTGCCTGCAACTTGGTATTACATTTTGATCCTTTGCTTACTTACAAGATTGTATGATCCTGCTAGTACATTCCTCCCCCACAAGTACTGGCATATTGCATTCCAGTTCCTTTTCAGTGATCCTGGTTTCAACCCCATCCCCTTCCACACCTAGTTTAAATATCTATCTATGAGCCCTGCCAACTCCCTTCTCAAAACCCTTTTCCCTCTGTGGGATAGGCTATTTCCATGCGTTTCTAGCAGATGGCCTCTTGTAGATGCAGCTGCTGTCAAAAAACCCAAACCCCTGCCGGACACACCAGGCTCGGAGCCAGGTATTAATCCGCTGGTACTGCTTGCCTAATCCCTCATCTTTCCCCACAACTGTAGGGGTAGAGGAGAACACGACCTGTGCTCCTTATCCCTTGATCAGGTGCCCCAAGGCTCTGAAGTCCTTCTTCATAGTCCTTGGAATGGTTCTTCCTAATTCATCACTGATTACCTGAAACAACAAAAGGGGGTAATAGTCTGAGGGCCGTACTAGGGAAGGAAGCTTCTTCCTTACATCTTTAACTCTGACACCTGGGAGGCAAGAGACCTCCCTGTGCACCGGGTCTGGTCTGCATATCGGGCCTTCTGCCCCCTTAAGCAGTGAGTCATCAACGACAATGACCCGTCTTTTATTCCTTACTGATGAGGTTTTAATGCCGACGGCAGTCTGATTAGGCTTTGGTGACACCTCCAAGCAGGGAGAACCATTGTCCTCACTGCTGTGCAGTTCCCTTTGCAGAGCGCTGTACCTGTTCTGCAAGGACACCTGGGGGGGCGTGGGAATCATCAGGCAGCTGCACTTGCCACGACGAGCAGGGACCTTGTGCCATTGCCCCCTGTCCTCTAATTCCTCACACTCCCTGGTCCTCTTTAACCTCTCCACTTCTTTGTTCAGCTCTGTCACAGCCAGATTATGGAAGCTGTCAATTTCCCTCAAATCCCATCCAAGGAATTCTTAACAGCAGCAGGAGCCCCCTTGTCAGGGCAGGAACGGAAAGATCACTTACCTCATACTCTGTGCGCAACAACTGGTCCTTGCCCTTCCTGTGGCTAATTATAACTGCGGGTGTGCCCCGGCTCTGGTAGCAGCCCGCCTACCCCGGCAGCGCCCCCAGCAGCGGTAGATCTGGTCCCGGATTGAAAAAGCTTCGAAAAAGCCCCAGAAAATAGCCTTTCTTCAGCCTTTTTTTCTGCAACACCTCTCCCCAGTGCAGTCTTACCTGCTCCGAAGTGAGTCTCCACAGAACAAGTGGGTCTCCTCAGAACTCAGCGCAATCATTGAAAAGAAAATTAGCAGCCCTATCCCAGCCCCAACCAGTACAGAAAATACATAAATAAATAATTCCTATATACACTATGACAGGAAATGCGTTCCTTTTCATCATCTGTAAAAGAAAAACTTATATTTTAAAAAATATTCTTAACATAATAGAGCTTACGGAGATTTTTTTTTTCCTTCTAACTGCTCAATGCACTGAAAACTGATGGATCATAATGATTTGATTCAGAAGACAGAGGAGAACTACATAGTTTGCAGAACAACTTTTATATAGGCAGAGGTGACTGCATTTTGGAATTAAATGATGTGACTCTTACACAGATGTAATATACTTGGCAGACTTTGTGAAACTTTCCTATTTACCCTGATGAATAAAATGTCCTTACATGCAATATAATTTTTATCATTCAGACATGCGCATAACTGAAATTGTTGTTCCAGATTTATTGTGCTTCTAACTATCACCCTTTACATGTCATAACACCCTTCAACTGTCATCACAAGGTAAATTAGTTCACATTTTAGGGGAGATAAAAAAGAATTCAGTAAAGGAATCCATCCTTCTGAGTAGCTAGATACTCCACTATAGCCTGAAGTTTATTTTTGATTTTCTGATCCTTGTTAAAATGTAATTTACATTTTCCTTTAAATTTCTACCTTTTACAAGCCCATACTTGAAAGTTATAATATTCTGTGGGAATAACACTAGAGCTCAACTGTAAAATGAAAAGAAAAACAAGGAAAAAAAAACCCAAAATGAGCAAACAGACCCAACTCCAACACTACTTACGTAGATAAAGTATTAAAATTATTTCAACTTCCATATCAGTGTAATTTCTTCTTTTCTGGAGTTGTTTTCTCTTTTCTGTGAAGTATTTTGAATATTTAGTATATGACTGAAGAGACCCTTCTCATTACCTTTATAAGTATTGTTTATTTACATTCTTTATTTATTACTAATTATTCAAATGCCAGTAGTAATAACATAGTGCAGTTGAGTAAACCAGTGAAACTCTAAAATAAAATCAGTAGCCAAAAGAAATATATTGCAAGTCTAAGCTTGACATATTCTGATTCTATGAATTTCTAGATTTTTTAAGACTATTTTTATGAGAATATTTTTGCAGAATCTAGATGTAAATATTGAAAGGCTGTGGAAAATGGAGCACAAATTCATTTTCCTCACTCACCTATATTGCAGGGAAAGTAAAAATAAATCTGATCACTCAAGAAGTCATTCAGTGAGTCTTTCAGTGCTGCTTACCTTCTAACCTACTGAGGATATGTGTTTACTTTCAGAAGCTCAATTATCATAGACTTACCTCTATATCTAGATATGTTTTTGGCACTCCCTCCCTCCTTTCCTTCCTCCCTCCCTTCCTTCCTCCCTCCCTCCTTTCCTTCTTCCTCCCTTCCTTCCTTCTTTTTACATGAGTCATAACAATTTTGATAGCTTCACTTTCTTTCTATTTAGGCAAGATTGATCTTAATTCTCTTGTTGGGGAAAATGAAAACCTGAAAAAAATTTTCCTTTAAAAATGATGCCTCATAGCATAATGTATGTAACCATGTATTTTCAATATTTGCTGCACAGCAACAGAATGGCAGCAGGTTGCCATGATAATGTCATGTAGGCTTCCTTGAAGTAAGTCCAGGTGGGATGTGAGAAATGCCTTATAGAATACACAATAGTTGTGCATATACTGCTAAACATGACTGCTTATCTAAAAATGATATGTTTTTCTTACAGTTTGCAGATTTGATTTTTTTTTAGGTTGCAGATGAGCAGGCAACATTATTTTTAGGCTACTTAGTCTAAAATTGTTAACACATCCACAGAGCAACTGCAAAGAAAATGTGTTCCTTAAGCTAAGCTCAGTGAGCTAATTAAAACCTCATTAGCCATCACTGTGCTCTGGAGGAAGGCTTAGTGCTCAGAGTACAGCATTACTATAACAAATCAGCTGGAATGAGTAAAACTTTATTTCTATACCTTAATGAATACAGACTGTCATCTAGAAAGGGAAAGAAATAAAATAACATTTTTGTATTTTCTGAAATAAGGTTATACTTTTGCATACAATGTGGAGTTTCTCTTTCCTGGCATTTGTAAGGACAACATAGTCTCTCCTTTTCTGCTCCTTCTTTAACCTTGCTGAGAAGCTAATTCTATAGCAAATCTGCCAACTCTCTGCTGTCTTTGACATTTGCTGGTATTTACATTATGCAGTTGTTTTGCTTGTTGTCTACTGTAGTGTGCAATTTTTTTTGAGCTTTGTACACATAACACACTTAAAAATCTTACCTCACAAAATCCCTAAGTAACTTTTTATTTGATAAGGCAGCCTATACCCTTGGCTGCTAGTAATACTCTTCCCAGTGCAGCTACAGTTCATATGGTTAAAATTTGAATCTGAGAGGAAAAAATCTAAAAATTACTGAAAAAGCTATAAGAAAATATTATTTTTCCTCCTGGGATAATGCAATATTTTAACTGAGTAAATAACTTTCTTGGTGGAGAAATGTCACAAGAGGTTTCCATAATTTTTTTTTTCTTCAGTATAGTCCAAATGATATTATGATGTACTCTACATCTTAAGTGTTTAAGGGTCTTCTGCAGATGTATGTAGCACGTCTAGAGCTGACTATGATGTCTCTAATTATTGACCTTAATTTCTTATTGTTAACAATAGAGATGTTTAGGAAGTGATACACGTGTGTACTTATGTAATAGAAAACATGATATCCAGATCTGTGATAAATCTAAAAATTGTCCTACTTTCCTTGCAATCTACTCATAGAAAATAAAATCAGTGCTTTCTCTAGAGAATTTTAAAGTGAGAATGATGCAGTGAATGATGAAGTGAGAACATGACTTCCCTTTAGAAGGCTGTTATCAGCTACATATAAAATTGTATCAGTATTTAATTATTCAGAATGTGATTTTCTACTCTTAATAACTCCTTAGGTTCAATGTATTAAAGCACAGGGAAAAGTAGTTGGACTACTAAGAACAAAATGAGCAAACAAATTAGGTGCAAGCAAAATACATCAAAGGAATCTAGCTCTGCCATGGCTTGGAGCAAGGGTAGGAAGAACTGCAGAAAGATCAGTTACCTATCAAGAATGGATTATTTATTTTACTGCTGAGAAAAGATATAATTAAGAACTGGCTTTTAAAATTTTAACTCTGATCGTATTGCTAGCAGCTCATTACAGTCCAGTAATCATGTTTTCTTAAGATTGACAGCAAGACAAGTTCAAAGCCCAAGCTGTAGGATCTAACTGAGATTTTCCCTGAAGTTTCTGTCCCACTACATATCTGGTACTGCATGAAGAGAGCAGAGTGTTGTTTCTGTGCCTTGTGTAAGTTTGATTTCAAGTATTAGGTGTAGAATTTCTCAACTTGCTTATCCTAAAAATAAGAGCCAAATCAAGATGGGGACGATCATTTTTTAGATAATCACAAGGTCTCAGATGATCAGAAGTTTGCCTCAGATGGCTGTGCTCCGGACTCCACAAACAATTTAACTTGGTGATTCGATTCACTTACCTAATCAAAGTTATACTGTGTTCTCTGAGATATCCTACTATATGCACAGTATCTGTGTTTTCTGGTAGATATGATGGAGAAATAATATACAGCAGAATATCTAAGCCAGAAAAAGTCAACTTGAAAAGGAGAACATGCTTGTGCTCAGGTAGCTAAATAAAGACCTAATTTGTTAAGAGTGTAATGGCTTAATTTGTATTTTATTTGTACAATTCACATTTATAGCTGAACTTGCAGTCTTATAAAGTTTCATAAAATTGTCTCATTTATAATCTTGACCCTAATTCTACCTGTAGACTAAGATTCAAACTCCTAAACAGAGGTACGTATTGCCATTTTGGATGCAAGATAACCTATGTGGTCTCTCTTTGTTACTACAGAATGATTCTGATTACTTCAAGTTCTGTATTGAATTTGTACGATTGTCTAGAGGAACGCAGGTAATAAAAACAGAATCTTTACTTGAGAGTTCTCTTGATAGCTTAAAGCAGGCCAATTTCATAGTCATAATATAGCATTTCACATCAGTGTTATATTTTTTTTCTATTTTACTAAAAGTAATTGTCATTACACCTAATACTATACTAATTGTTCACCAGCATTAAAATTTGCATTTAGAAGATAGACATTAATATTTTGCTGAATGACTAATTATTCTCTTTATTTTTTTTTCCTTTTTTTTTTTTTTGCAGGAGTTTGTATTATACTATTCCCTATTATTTACTTTCCTTTACTTAATCATGATGATTTTTTTTTGGCCAGAAGTTATATAGACAAGACTGGAATTAACAGCTATTCAGGGAAAGACTCCAATGTACATTGAATTATCTAAAACAATATATTTTCTCACTTAACAGACATAGAGAGAAATGAGAGCTTAATTTTGTACGTTCACAAAAGAAGAAATAGATTAGTCTGTTATGACTTACATATATCAGATACAACTCTTGAGGGCTTAGACACATAAACCAGTAGCTTGAACATCAGTAAGTGCTTTTTAAAGAAAATTTCCTTAAGCATATCACATAACCTGGAGTAATTTGCATAGGAGGCAAGACTGTAGCAGGCCCCCTGTGCCATATCTTTTAACCAAAGCAAATCTCAAACTCGTATCTTAAATGATATGAAACTTTTATAAATAAGCAATCGAATTCCACCCATAAATCTTGACTGCAACTAGTTTCGTACCTTTATGCATGTTTGTGCACAGCAACAAAAGCATTAGAGCTCTCTTAGACTTACTTGAATTAACAATACAGGTTTGAATTAAATTTGCATTAGATTTAAGCTTGATGAGTGCTCAAGTCTCTGAATTGTCTGTACACTTTGCACTTCTGAAACAGAAGCTGAGTGTTAATATGTCACTGAAACTTAACTGATATGTTTTGACTTTCAAGGCCTTTATTAGGTTGTATGTACTGACTATTCAATTTAGAGATTTTAATCAGCTAATGCACAGCTTGAAGTGCAAGTTTACATATTTCTGCAATCTATCATGAAGAGACACTTGAAATTCCTGTGATAAATGCAGACATCCACATTGTGGCATACGTATAACTAATCTGTACCTTTGGATTGTTTTTATAGTTAAAATGAAAGAAATGGGAACTTCCGTAACGTAACTAATTTCATCCAGGTATCATAACCTGAAACAGACATGAAATGTGCCTTAAAGGAATCCATTTGCCTCCACTGACTAGTTCATGTTGCTGCTACTCTCCGCTGCCTAACCAGGATACCCAAGCTTCAAAGCACTTCTGTGCTCAGACATCTCTGCCTTTTAAGGCAACCTAAGTTATTCAGGGAGATGTATTGTGCTGGCACACGTCATCCTGCATCTGCATTGCTTTGGATCAACAGCTGGAGATGAGACTATGAAACTTTAGAACAGCTAGAATAGAGGCTCTTAGTTTTAGGTACCTAAGTTGTTCCTCTTGATTGTAAAAGTGTTCAAGGCCAGGCTGGATGGGGTTTTGAGCAACCTGGACTAGTGGGAGGTGTCCCTGTCCATGGCAGGGATGTTAGAACTAGATGATCTTCCAACTAGATGATCTTCCAACCCAAATCATTCTATGATTTAAAAAACCCAGAAGTTTCATTTTTTTATATTTTGAGCATTCAACTGTCTTTTTAATCCATTTTAAGAGTAAAAAAGGCCACCACCACCAAAAACAAAAAAAAAGGAACTTAACTGTTTCAGAAATAAAGATTTTGCAATATCTACTCCAGCTAGGTGATGCCCAAAATAATACAGTTTCTAAAGTTATTTCAACTTATTCATAGATTGTAAATAAGAAAAGAGTAGAGTTGATAAAGTTGATATATCCAAGTTAATAGAATGGAGTCAGACAAAACGAGAAAGCAAAATTAAGACTGAATGAGGAAACACTTGCTAACATTCAGATCTGATAGATTGTGCAACATCTTCCCAATGAAAATAAAGAAAAAATATTTTTTGAGTGGTTTAAAACCGAAATGGACAAAGCAGTGCATGCAAATCTGCATTAAGGTAGTGACAGTGTAACCTAATATATTAGAATGTAAAAAAATATGTGAGCAAAATATTTTAAGAGGAGCTAAAATAGTTAAAGGTGTCCTTCACAGTGACATCCATTGAAGCGCTCATTCAGACACTCTATAATTGCTTCTTTATTTCAATTCATCACCTTTTTATGACTACAACTTCTAAATACCTGATATGAAACGAAATCATGAGGCAATTGAGAAGAAAATGCTTAATTACAAACAAGTGTTTATCTCATAAAGGTAAAATAAAATTGACATAACACATACTTAAATGGTAATAATAACTGTAAAAATATCAGATTTCAAAGTTTCTAAAATGCAGTTAGAATTTTAAGTTCTGAATTAAACAGGAAAAATAAATAACAGAAACGTTAGCCTTTCTGCTAAAAAACAAAGCTGATTTCTGGCTTTGAGAAAAGATAGAATAAATATTTAATTATTAAAAAATACTTTATGCAAAACCATGAATTTATGATTATTTGTTCTAGTTGTCAAGTGATAGTAACTGTAACAGACTTTTGTTAGGTACCAAATAGAAACTAAAATATAGGCAGTTTATATATCTTTATATTAAAAACAGAAAATAAAAGAATTTTACCTTTTGTTACCCAATTTAACATTAACTTTCCCAAATATGAAAAAAAGTAATGGTAACACTTCCAATGTCATATATCTATGCTTAATCTCATAGCAAGTCAGTTATTGAAGTGATACTTTAATAAATCTATCACAATCTTTGATACTAACAATCTTTCATTTTCCAAAGTTGCTGATGCATATTCATATTAGTCACAAATATTTCTATTTAATTAAAATCTTCCCATTTAAATTCAGTGATGATATTTCCATGAGAAAGTAATGGGAGAACTAAAAGATATTGGGTTTTTGTGTTTTACAAAAGAAAATTATTCCCTGTAGAAAGTATTTGAATGTGAGATTTTGTATGAAAGATGTAATTGCATTCTATTAATATTTCACTTGGAAAGAAGCAAGAATTGTACTATTTTATAAAAATAAATAAATAAATTATAAACACAACTGAAAAATAATGGGAAGTAGAACTGTAAAAGTGGCAACTGAAATTCCAGATACATGATTGTGAAAGCCATAGAGCATCTTGTATTCTTCATACATGTTTTTAGATGAAGACATGTATGGGCAGGAAATATTAAACAAGAAACAAAGCTCTTGAGTTTATAAATACTGAACTTTCATCCAGAAATATCTTTTTAAAAGGGCAGTTTTGCATAGATAATTTCTGACTTTTTTTTTTTTTGTATTCTAGACTAAAGGTTGAAATCTACAGAGACGTTCAGAGGTCTGGAGTGAAATTTTAATCCAAGTTAGCAATCCCTTAAAACAAATCCTGTTTAATTTTTCATGACCTGGGATTTCTTGGGAATCTAAATTTCTGCTTTTAATATTATAATTCTTTTACAATGTTTCTGTTGTTTTGACTGCTCATTTTGGCTCTCACATCAAAAATATGTACATACAAATTCTCAGGAGAAGGCATTTGTTGAATACAGATCTTCCATTCCCAAAGCTAATGTTGTGACAGCTTAATTACTAGAGAAAAGTTACACAGCAGCACTTTTTTTTTTTCCCTTTATAGCTGTGTTTTAAAGGGAAAGAATGAACAACCTATCTAAACTTTAAGTATTTATAGAATACGTAGTTATTTAACTAGCTGAGTAGTTTTCAAACTTTCCAAAAATGCCTACTTCAGGACTGGAGTAGAAAACAAAATTCAAGAGATATTTGGGCTTCCCTTTTCTAATTGGCTAGCTGTAGTCATTTTATGAATCCTTTATGTCATGTACTGACTAATAAAGACTTTACTTTTGGAATATTGTAAAAGTTGTTCTTTAGCTGAGATTTTACAACTACTGCTATGAGTCAAATGTTATAAATGTAATGTATTTGATATGGATATAGCCCATGAGTAATAAATCTCAGGGCTGTGAGCCCTCAACACCTACAGAGTGGGTGGACTTCCATCACAGAGTTCTCGTCTCAATCTTTAGGTAATGGGAAAAGCAGAGAGATCAGAATCTATGTTTGGATCTTTCTGTTGAAGAGTCCATGTGTGCCTTAGTGTTTCTTGGTCTTGCCAAGCACCCAGCAGATGATGTATTGAAGTCTCCAATTGTATTTTGAGTGTGACTGGATGGAGGGTCAACATTCTAAGAAATATCTAAGGCTGTTTAGCCTGGAGAAGGGCAGACTGAGGGGAGACATTACCACTCTTTACAACTACCTGAAAGGAGGGTACAGAGAGGTGGAGGTTAGTCTGTTCTTCCTCCAGGCAAGACATAGGACAAGGAGAAATGACCTTAGGTTGTGCCAGGGAAGGTTCAGATTGGATATTAGGAAGAATTTCCTTACCAAAAGGGTTGTCAGGCATTGGAATAACCTGCCTAGCGAAGTGGTTGAGTTGCCATCCCTGGAGGCTTTTAAGAGACAGGTAGATGTTGTGCTGAGGGACATGGTTGGGTGGTGTTGATAGGACTAGGAGAAAGGTTGGACTCAATGACCTTGAAGGTCTCTTCCAACTGAAACTGTCAAAAATTCTATGATTCTATGATTCTTTGAACTGACATTTCAGTTTCTCTAATTAGAAAGGAAGGGAGCCTTAAGATAGGATGAAGTGCTCTTGAGACTTCAGGATCAGTGTTTATTAGGCTGTAACTGATAATAAAGAAGAACGGATATCTATCTTACCTGCAATTTCCTACATCGGTGAAGGTATCTTAAACAGGAATTCCAATCCCTTGTAGTCTGACTGTGGACCAAACACTCAAAGTTCTCTGCGACCATTCAGTGCATCACATCAGTGCTGCTATGCAACACACAGGCTTCTTCTGAGGTGTCTAGTGAGGAATGCATGCTTTTGGTTTGGATTTCTTTCCATGTCTGATATAGCATGTACATTCAACCAATTGAATCATATCCTTGATATTCTGAAGACAAAAGTTCACGCTACCAAAAGACACAATTAACTGATACTTTACTTTGATTATCCAAATAAATTAAAAAATTTAAAATAAAACTTATTTAAATCAAAATGTATGTACATGTAGATTCTAAACGTGAAGTAGAAGGTATTGAATTCAATGGGAGTAGTCAGTCTGTGTTATAAAGCCATTCCAGCTTTAAAGCCCCATGAAACTCTTGCTTTCAGGAACACTCATGGCAGTAGTGCACTCAAGTTATGATTAAAAAAAATCCACTTTTTGTGTTCCAAAAGCATAACATCTACTACCAAAAGTTCTTTGTTAGGATTTTTTCTACCTGATTAATGAAATAAGATTAAAAAGAGTGAAAAAGCATAACAGACTAGGAATTCCTTTCCCTTGCATTCTATTAGTCCTTCTAGTAGTCTTTGAAATTCTAATCTGTTTCATGCCTGTAAGACAGAGTAAGGTAGGAGAAATAACATAAAAGAAATTACAAGCCACATGAGACATTCTCAAGCCTCCTCAGTGTGCATTCTGAGGCTAAGACAACCCTCCAGGCATCTGGTAAGGAAAGTATGCTTTCCACCACACTTTGTAAAACTCACCAAGTAATTAGGAAAACTCCGAATTTACAATAATTGCAACTGAAAGGAAACAGAAGCAAACGCTTGATGCCATCTCAAAGCACATTGAGGAAAAGAGGGTTATCATGAGTAGTCAATATGGTTTCATGCGGGGGAAGTCATGCTTGACCAATCTAATAGCCTTTTCTGATAGAATAACTAAATGGATAGATAAGGGGAGGGCAGTGGATGTGGTCTACCTTGACTTCAGCAAAGCTGAAAGAC
The DNA here is from genome assembly GCF_000703405.1 of Apaloderma vittatum. Lineage (NCBI taxonomy): Eukaryota > Metazoa > Chordata > Aves > Trogoniformes > Trogonidae > Apaloderma > Apaloderma vittatum. Next base: position 5,789 of record NW_009702939.1, on the reverse strand, counting down.
ACTGTCTTTCACGGCACCCCCACAGCCAAGTTTAAGAAGTGTGGATTGGATGATTGGGCAGTGAGGAGGGTCGGGAACTGGCTGAAGGACTGAGCTCAGAGAGTTGTTGTCAGTGGGGTAGAGTTTGTTTGGAGGCCTGTGGTACTTTCTACAATTGTTTAAGAGATTGCAAATATGACAGATTCAGATGTTGAGCTCCAGGTGGCCCTAGTTGTCAGAAGGGTGATGGGCAATAGCCACAGGTCACATCAATGGAAATTCTGGCTAGATGTGAGAAAAAAAAATGATTATGTGGGAGTGATTAGCATTTGGAACATTTAGTGAAAAGATTCTGTGGAATCTTTCTCTTGGGGAAATTCAGTGCTTGACAAGACAGGACCTTGAGTAAGCTCTTCTAGCATTTTAAGATTTGTGCAGAAGTTTGGCCTAGATGCCTTCCAGAGTTCCTTTGTTGATCTTGTTTGAAGATAGGAAATTCGAGATGAAAATCATGTGAAACTTTGCCTTCAGATGACCTGCATCAATATCCAGTAGCTTTCCTAAGATGAGAGAGGTCACTTCAAAGCATATAGACTCTGTTTTGGCACAACTGGTTTCAACATAGCTAATACTGATTTATACTTAAGTTAGAAAAAATAAAATAAAATTAATAAAAATATATGCTTTTGATTTATAGAATTAAAAAAAAACCACCCACATTTCATATATATGAAGAACTTCACTGACTGATTTCTTAGGCTCACTTATCATCATTATTCATGTAAAAAACAATTTTATCTTGCCATTGAAAGTGAATAGAGCTGCTGAATGCAAACCAGCTGTAGCTCTATTTTCAATATTAACGTTAAGGTTCTTTATCAGATCCATTATTCATGGGAGAGTTTCATCAGCAGAACTTCTTCAAGGAAAACTGGGAGCATGGCAGAGTTTCTAATGGCTGGTTTAAACTTTGGAAAATATGAAATGAGGATACAATATATGGATTTTATGTCTAAGAATAAGATTATGCTCCACATTGTCTTCTTTCTGTTGCCTTTAAGTTGAGTATGTGTCTGTATATACACAGAAAGATACTTTTTTTTTTTTGGTGAGGTTTTGGGGGGCTTTTAAGAAAGAAATTTCATATCATTTGGTAGTCGACTGCAATTTAATTGTGTTTTTGAAAACATTTGGTGTTGTAAACTAGGAAAAAATTATGTGCTTTTTATCAGTGTAATTTCCAAAAGTTGCGTATGATTACCTTAAACTATTCATTTGCACAGCACAGACACATAGAGTCCTCATTCTTCTCTGTATCTTTTCCTTTCAAATACTCTGAAAGGCAAGGCAGTGTTACCTGTGGGAAATCAGGAGATGCCTTTCATTATTACTGCAGAATTTGCTTGTGAGCTTGTTGTTAGGAAAAATATTTTCAATTATTTTTCCTGTGAGGTCCAAATATCAGTGGATGTTCTGTATCAAAAAGGAATAACAAACACCACCACTGACAGTGGCGCATCACGTTGTGCTTTATAGTGGGTTTTGATTTTGCCTTTTCACCAAGTCAGTACATATTTTCCTGAGCTGCCTTTGCTTTATCCCATTATTATTGCAAGTGATATTTCTCAAAGTCATTTACCAAGACAACTCATTGTAACAAAAACATTTATTTGGCCTACTCCCTGACTATTTCCAATCTTGAATGACTGAAACACGACAGCACAGTTCAGCATCAGATAAAATGAACATACTGTGCTGAAATGACACTAGATACAAAAAAAAAAAAAGCCTTTCTTTAAGTCTATTTTCTGTGAAGAAAACACACAACAACAAATTAAAGCACAAAATCCTCAAAACAGAAAAAGACCCACCCCACATTATAGGAGATCCTGATTCTTCCAGACAGAGAATTTTTAGGAAAAACCTTTTATTTTCCTCACATTTTTCTTTCACTATAAGCAGAAATATTGCTAAAAATTCCTTTCACTCACATATTATCCTTATTTCTGGATTATTACTGGCACCTTAAATTTCCTTAAAAGTTGAGATAGTAACGCAGATATTTACAAATACTTCAATAATTATCTGACATTTTAATATGCTATTCTAATATGTATTTTTTAATGTTAAATAATTATCTTCCTTAATTACTTTTAAAATACACACAATACATTTCTCAGTTCTAAAAATTTGAAATCAATAGATTTTAAATTCAAGTGAGTTACTCTGAAAGGTTTTTGGCTGATATTCAGTAAATTCTGTCTAGGTCCATTTAGCTCTGATTCTGTCTTGATTACATCATAAACAATTTATACCTCTGAGGCAATTTTAATCCTCAGGGAAAGGAGTGAAGAAAAATTTTCTTGTTCTTCAGTAAATTCTGCCTAGTGAGATCTGATATAAATTTATTTTAATTACCACTTTATGTGTAGCATGGATATCACAGCTGAAAAAAAATATTAAAAATAAATTGAGATAATGTATCAGCTAGACAACTTGTTTCAGAAAAAAATAATTTTAGATTTCTTATATGTTTGTTCTGATTCTTCAGCACTAAAACAAGAATGGTCAATGCACTTTCAATACATAAAAAAATAAATTAACGTGGGGATCCATAAGGATTCTTTGACATATTATTTGACCCCTAAGGAATTCCTGTTCCTTTGGTATTTCTACTAAGTGGCATAACATTGAGGGATAACTGTCCTAGGAAGTTAGTCCTAGGCCTATGTTGTAGGACGTATTTTGCATATCCTTTGAGTTTTAAGAGATAACACAGAGATAATCTGGTAGAAGTGCACCAGCTTTCTCCTTATTCTCTCTTATTCCCATTACACATTTGTAGAAAAGATGAGTGACTGGTGCTGTGTTTCTGAAAGAACAGAGCAAATCTATTTAAATGCAGAAGACTAAATGAAAGTAGAGGTTATTTTGCTCATCTTAAGTTCAATACAACGAAAGTTAAGAGGTGTTAGCATTAAACTTTCGAGCAAAGTCGTTATTTTAGTCTGAAGAAATTTTGAAGATATTCTTGTGTTATTTTAGAATAGTTCTGGTCTGAACAGAAAGATCCAGAAATTCCTACGAAATGACTATGCATAATGATGAATGGTATTAACTTGGTCTTAGAATTTTGTGACTTTTCATGTAATTCTAAACTCATCTGTCAATTGGTGGGATATGGAGAACATGCCTACTATTTTCATTTAAATCTATTCTAAAGAAACCTTGACAGAGGTAGCCACAACAGTGAGCAAAACCTGGCCCACTAGCCACAGAGTGAAGGCCCACAGGTAGGTATTTAAATGTAGGTACCTTTATCTGAGACCTGGATGTTGATGATGTGTCTGCTCTATATATGAACCAAGGACACTCCTGTAATTTGTTACTCAGATACATACCAGATTATCAGTTATTGAAGAGTTGAATCAGTTACCCAGTTATACAAATAATGGGGCTTATGGGGTGGTCTAGCTGCTAATGAAAGATGGCACACTTGTCAAATCTCCAGATTCCATGGAGGTACCAATAACACTTTATAACATTTAGAATAGCATATTCTCTAAATGTCTACACAGGGTAAGATTAATTATTCCCTGTTCACCTCTGATTATATGGATCTTGAGTAGACAGATGGTCTTCACACTTTAAACACATTTTTCTCTTTTTTAAGTGAATTGCACTAACACAAGTGACTATATGAAATAAAATTTCAGGAAAATATCACATTTTGAAGTTCCTTTGGAGTATTCAACAGAGTTTTTTTAAAAAAATTTAATGAGCTTGAAAACATTTTCAAAAAGAAGTTAGTAATTTATCATGTGGTTATTCTGGTAGAGAGTAGACTGAGTTGATGAATGACGTGAGCATAAAAGGATGTCTCAATTTATCAAATGCAAGTTGCTTAATAATTCTAGGTTTTGGTGCCTGACACTTAAACTGAAAACTTAAAAAAAAACCCCCTCTTCCAGGTATTTTTTTTTGTTGCTACTGAAGCAGAGAAGGCAACTTGTGTTTCTGCATGCTGTTCATAAAAGTAAGAGTACAGATGTAACATTTTCTTATCAAGTTAGAATGACCTAAATAAACAGTTCCAGACAATACTCCAGATGTTGCTTAAAACAGCTGTAGCTACTAATCACAGTAACAACAGAAGTCCTCGTCCTTTTTTGTCTTACTTTCAGCTAAGATAGAGCTAATTTCTTTCTTAGTAGCTAAAATAGTGCCATATTTAGGATTCAATAAGGGAATTGGTACAGCTTCACATATGTTGCCAGTGTACAGTACCACAAGAAGCTGTGAGAGAGTACAGCTAGGGTAGCTGACCCAAACTAGTCAAAGAGATGTTCCATACCGTAGGATAACATGCACATTATTTAGTCTGGGGGCAGTTGAGCAAGAGGGCTGGAATGGTGGATAAGCATCAGTTAGCAGGTGGTAAACAACTGCGTTGTTTATTTCTTGTTTTTTCTTGGGATTTATTTCTCTCTCTATTCATTGTACTCCTACTTATTACTACTACTACTATTGTTATTATTATTATATTAAATTGTAGTTATTAAACTATTCTAATCTCTACCCATTAATTTTACTTTCTTTGATTCCTGTCCTCATCCCACTGTGAGTGGTGTGGAGTGTCAGTGGCTGCATGGTGCCTCACTTCTAGTTGAGGTTAAGCCATGACATCTGTGTAGAAACATATTCAGGGTGTGTATCTCTGAAGCAGAGACCAATTTAATTAATTTAAAAAAAAAATTGTTCCCAAATCTTAGTGATAGTTTCCTTTTATATTCTCCTCCTTCCCCCAGTAGAGACTTACCAGCAGTATTTTAGCTGAATATTAAATTAAATAGTCAAATAAGAATTTAATTTATAATTAATAAGGAAGCTGCTATGTATTAATTTAGTTACAATATATTTTTAGATAACTATTGGGAGGTTATTTTGCTAGAGTAGACCCTTTCTTGCTAATTTCCCAGTCTGAATATCTTTTTTCATATCAGCAACTTAAAAATAGCTTTGGGGGACCTTAATTTCCTGCATGTACTTTGACAAATAACAGTTCTTTCCTACTCCTATATCCCTATGATTAGTCTCAAACAAGAATATGTAACTCTCTGAACAAAGTAATAACATGTTATTTCAAGTTGTTTCCTAAACTCATCACTTTTTAAAATATTCATAAGGTATTCTATACCATAACCAGCTTAAAGCCTAACAACAGAGTTCTCAACTTTTTTTCTATTAATCTAGTGTCAGATTAGAACATGCTTACTAAGAACACTTTAATGTTGTAGTTCAAATCTCATAATTAGAAAAGGATGTGATGAGTAAAAATAACCAGGGTAATTTTCACAACAGGAGCTGGAAATTACAGAGTAACTCACTTAAACATCATTTGTTCCATATTTGCCTGTCATTTATTAGTTTTCAGCTTAACTCAGTAGTTGAGAACACCTTGCAACTTCTAATATTCTAAGCCTCGGGCAATTCTGTCCCAAGGTGCTCAGGATGGCATCTGTGATGTCACAGCAACCTGAAGCACACGTGAATTGTTACTTGTGGCATCCTCTGCGTATTGTAATAAGACCATCATCTGTTATTTGTAAATACATTTGAAGGTTTAAAATCACCAGTTCAGTAACTTTAAGCCTTCAAACTGCTAGACTAAATAGTGCTACCAGTCTAAATAGTTCCTCTAATTAATTTTAATAAGAGAAGAATTAGTATTGGATAAGAACGGGACTATCATAATAAGGGAGAAAGGAAAGGAAAGGAAAAAGGAAAGGAGAAAGGAAAGGAAAGGAGAA
>NW_009702938.1:12551-13580 GCF_000703405.1 Apaloderma vittatum | reverse complement strand
ACTGCTGGCTCATGTTCAACCGGTTGCCAACTTCCAGGTGCCTCTCTGCCGGGCTGCTCCCCAGCCACTCTTCCCGCAGTTGGTAGCACTGCAGGGGGTTGTTGTGGCCAAAGTGTAGGACCCTGCACTTGGTCTTGCTGAACTTCATACCGTTGGCCACAGACCACTGACCCTCTATCCATATCCCTCTGCAGTGCCTTCCTACCCTCCGGCAGATCAACACTCCTCCCCCAGCTTGTGTCACTTGCAAACTTACAAAGTGTAAACTCAATCCCCTCATCCAGGTCGTCAATAAAGGTCTTGAATATTTCACACCAGCTTAATCAAAGCCCCAGCCAATCTGGTATGGGACTCAAAGAAAGAAAGAATTGTCTCAACATTGCAAAGATGCATGTTTTGGAACTGCAAGGCTTATCACAACAAACTGCTGCTGTAGTAATTAACCAACTTTCTGCAGCATTAGTAGTGACTAACACCCACGAGGCCTTGAATATGACTTGGACAGTAGGCGTTTTGCAACATTCTGTGAGAGAATATGGTGAAGCATCATAGACACAGCAATAATTCAGCAAGGAACTGACACACTGTTGCAGAGGTGTCTAGATAACAGGGATTGCTAATGAGCATCTAGATAATGAAGAGAGCAGCCACCTGGCCATCTAGTCTAAACCAGTCTTGTAGGCACCAGCTCAGCCAGCTCAGTATTTTTGAGCTAAAGGTGAAAAGTACACAGCAAGGAAGACTACAAGCCTTCTTCCAGAAGACCTCGGCCCACCACGACCAGCAACCAACAGATGGCAGCACACATGCGGCAAGAGTAGGAGATTTATCACGCCTAGTTCCAGTGAAAAAGTGGAGAAAAGGTGGAGACACTGGGAATAAAAGAAGTGCAGACTAGCACCTGGTCGAAATATTCCCCCACCAATGATGTCGGACCTGTGGGACGCCACTGGCCTCTGTGGTGGTATTGGTTTCTCCTTCTTCTTTTGCCTTTCTCTTTCTCTTTCTCCCCCCTCCCCCCCTTCCCCT
>NW_009702938.1:0-12523 GCF_000703405.1 Apaloderma vittatum | reverse complement strand
CTTTCCCTGCACTTGAAGAATACATATTCGAAAGAAAACACAACAATGACCTCGTTTCTGTCTTAATGTCACTTCTGGGATCATTGCAGCTCAACTGAGTCCAATTCAGGACGAGACACCTGGCCTTGAACCCTTCGTTCAAAGGAGGGGGCACCCACAACCTGCCCCAGGCTCTCACCACCTTTACAACCGGAAGCAGTTCCCTCGGCTGCCCTCACGTGCCTCGGCAACCTGCAGTGTCCCAAAAGCCCATAGCTGGGCCCACAGCCCCAGCACCAGTGTCCATTCTGGGCTGCGGAGAGTGGGAGGGGACAGAGGACTTCAGGCGCAGTCCCCAAAGTGCCAAATAAAAGAGAGACAAAGCGCATCTGCACTGACTGTCTCAGTCCATTGGTTGGTTTTATTTAAAGTCAGTTTTGCCCAGTCTTGAAAAGAGCAAACAAAGCAGCTCGAAGGGGCCTTGATGCTGAAGGCCAGTACTTCTGCCCAGCAGACTGGCAGTCTTCTGCTTCTCCAGAGGCTGAACGGCTGCCTCTCTGCCATCCCTTGCTGTTCTTCTTGCGCTGCCATGGAGGGCCTGGCTTCCTCTGCACCCTCCCGTTGGGAAGCCTCCTCATCATGGGGCCGAAGAAAGCCCACCTCCAGGCACCAGGGAGCTCAGCAGCCCTCGGAGGGGACGTCTCTTGGTGCAGCAGCCTGGTGGGAGCCATGTTGCTTCTTTCCCTCTTCCTCAGGCGCAGAGCACAGGAAATGACCCCCCTTCAGATGGTGTGGGGGTAGAGGAGAGGGTGGAGGACGGGAAGGAAGAGCTCCCAAGACCCTTGGCCATCAACCAATCGATTGCTGATGCTGCGGAGATGGACCAGGGGAGCCTGCCGGCAGCCAGGCACAGAGGGCAGGCCTCCCACCTAGTGCCTGCTGTGATGGTCAGGCCACCGGGAGGGCGCTGGCCTGGCCCTCCTACGGCACCGCTTCACTGGGGCTGGGGAGAGGAGCCCTGGCACCTGGTGGTGCTGCCAGGGGAACCATCCTGCCGGTGGATCCACATCCATCAGCTCCTCCGCCTATTCAGGTGGGTTTATTTCTATTTTGACCACTGATAAACCTTCTCTTTAATTATTGGTATGTGGTAGTCTCAATCATCTTCTACACTTCACCTGTTCAGTGATTGTTTGTATTTCTGTCATTTTTCTTTATATTCCTATTACAGAAATGTCACTGAGAATTTGAAGTGCCTAGTTTACTTAATTCTCAGAGCTGCTGCTTGTAAACTGAACATTTTGACTCCTTCAAGATCTAGAGTTCCAGCAGACACAAGCTCCAGTTTTGTACTTATGTTTTTATTCAAGATAGCCTTAATAGAAGATAGCATTCATCTAAGTTTTGAAATTAAAAGCAGCATCTAAATAACAAAACCTGTGTGTAAAGTGGCTGGTTATACTGCCTGAATTCCTAATTAACAACTCTCCATTTACAAAACTTATACTGGTATTTTATAAAGCAAACTGCCATGGCTGGGCATTAATCTTAACTTAGGTCTTCTAAGTTGCTCTATGGGAGTTTTGCTCTGTGAAGGAAAAAAAGAATTGTGAGCTATAAGGAATTCTTTCTTAGTCCTCACATGAGATATTAATTATTAGAAATTGGGAGAAGAGTTTGTCAGTGGCTAATCCTAGCCATGGGCTATGCTTCTGGAATGTAGGGGGCCACAAGAGAGCTGGTCAACATTCTACCTACACCAGGCTCAAAATAAATGCATTCCCTCTAAAAGAATATCAAGTAGAGGTGACAGGAGACCTGCATAGTTAGGCAAGGAGCTCCTGGAAAAACTCAAGTGGAAGAGGGAAATTTACAGTAAGCGGCAAAAGGGTCTGATTAATTGGGAGGATTATAGAAATGTGGTCGGAGTATGTAGAGAACCAATAAGAAAGGCCAAGGATGTCTAGGAATTTCCTCTGGCTAGGGAAGTGAAAGAAAACAAGAAAAATTTCTTCAAAAACATCAATGAGAAAAGGAAGAGTAGGGAAAAAGTGGATCCGTTGCTAAATGAGGCAGGAGATATGATAACAGAAGATGCAGAGATGGCAGAATTACTGAATGCCTTCTGTGTCTCAGACTTTATTCCTAAGGCTAGCCCTCAGGAATTCCAGTCCTTAGAAGTAAGGGAGCAAAACTGGAGTGAGGATGACTCTCCACTGGTCAGCGAGGATTTGGTTAGAGAGCTATTACAAAAACTGAAAATGCATGAATCCATGAGCCCCAATGGGGTGCATCCACGTGTACTGAGAGAGTTGGCTGATGTTGTGGGTGAGCCGCTCTCTATCATCTTTGAAAAATCATGGGGAATGGGAGAGGTGCCTGAGGACTGGAAGAAAGCCAGTGTCACAAGGGCAAGAAGGAGGACCCTGGCAACTGCAGGCCAGTCAGCCTCATCTCCATTCCTGATAAGATGATGGAGCTGCTCATTCTGAAGGCCATCTCTAATCAACTGGGAGAAAAGAAGTTTATCAGGAGTAGCCAGCATGGATGTACCAAGGGGAATCTTGCCTAATATGATATCCTTCTAAGAAGGTGTGACAAACTGGGTTGATGAAGGGATACTGGTGGATGTCATGCACCTCGACTTCAATAAAGCTTTCGATACTGTCTCCCATAACATCCTCGTAGGTAAACTCAAGAAATGTGGGATAATTTGCTGATGATACAAAACTGGTAGGGGTGGCTGACACACCTGAAGGCTGTGCTGCCATCATCCAACGAGATCTCGACAGGCTGGAGAGCTGGGCAAAGGGGAACCTCATGAAGTTCAGTAAGGACAAGTATAGAGTCCTGCATCTGGGGAGGAATAACACCAGGCACCAGTGCAGATTAGAGGACATCCTGCTGGAAAGCAGCCCCTTGGAGAAAGACCTTGGAGTCCTAGTGGACAGTGAGTTGTCCATGGGACAGCAGGGTGACCTTGTAGCCAAGAGGGCCAATGGGATCCTGGGGTGCATTAAGAAAATTGTGTCCAGCAGGTCTAGGGAAGTTCTCCTTCTCCTCTACTCTGCCCTGGTGAGACCACACCTGGAATACTGTGTCCGGTTTTGGGCTCCCCAATTCAAGAGAGACAAGGACCTACCGGAGAGAGTCCAAACAGAGAGCTACGAGGATGATTAAGGGACTTGAACATCTCTCCCATGAAGAGAAACTGAGAAAACTGAGGCTGTTTAGCCTTGAAAGGAGACAGCTGAGAGGGGACCTTATTAACGTATACAAGTATCTGAGTGTGAGTGTTAAGAGGAAGGAGACAATCTCTTCTCAGTGGTGGTCAGTAATAGAACAAGTTAGAACATAGGAAGCTCCACCTCAACATGAGAAAAAGTTTCTTTAATGTGAGGGTGACAGAGCACTGGCACAGGCTGCCCAGAGAGGTTGTGGAGTCTCCTTCTCTGCAGACTTTCAAACCCCGCCTAGATGTGTTTCTGTGTGGCTGCCCTAGGGGATCCTGCTCTGTCAGGAGGGTTGGATTAGATTGTATGATTCTATGATTCTATGATTCCATGATTCTACGATTCTTTCTCCTCTCCAGCTATGTGCCAACTTCTGCTAGAAGGTGTTCAGATTCAGATTTTTTCATGGTAGTATGACTGAAGGTTCAGCTTGGACTTCTTCAAGTGCATTCTATGTAGGTATGTTATGAAAATAGTTACTTTTGGTCTGGGAGCATAAGAACATATTACAGCAGTGATAACACCTTTGTATGCCAGAAAAGAAACAGATTGGATGAAAGCGCTGCTGAGAAGTTATGTTGGCTGAATTCTGGCTGCTGTTGGACCTGCCAATAAGCCATGCAAGCATCTGTGTGACGCCAGCTCTTCCCCTCTGGGAAGTGGGTTGAGAACATCCCTGTGCCTGACAGTCCCTTTAGAGTCTGTTTATGTCTCTGTGGAGGAGGTATCAGGCATATCGTCTGATGATTAACTTTTAGGACCAGTATGGCTGCTGCACCTTCTCTACCCACACTGCTGTTTGTGATCTGAGAACACTAACAGCCCTCCAACATTTTGACCTTTTCTGCATTTCGTTTCTGAACAGCTAACAACAAATACTTCTTCCCTAATCTAAATATATCTTTTTGAAGAATCTGTCTTCTCTTTTCCAAAGAAAGTAAACTATCTTCTTACTTTATAAATCTCTCATCATTCTGACCGTTTTTTTCTGAACTCTCTATTTGTGCTTTTTTTTAAGAATACATTTCAAACTGGATGTTGTCTTAGCCCAATGTGATATCAACAATATCAACTAGGGTAAAAGAATAAATCCTTTCTCACATGCTTATTAGTATACCCCAGAGTGTCATGTTTTTGGCTACAACTTCTCTACTTCGGATTTTTTGGTTCACTGTGACACCAAAACTATTTTCTGCCTGTGACTCCTGATCAAGTATCTCCTCCACTACATCTGTGCTTCTGTGTCCTTCGGAAGTGTAGCTTTTAGTCTCTTTTGGCTTCTACCTTTTATTTCTGGACTGTTTGCCAAAGATATCAGTGGCACATTGATTGTTGTCTTTAAAACTGCTACAAAAACCTTGCCTGTTTACTCTCTAACTGTGCATCTCTTGTTATTCAAGTACTAAATAACAGTAGACGTACGAAGCAACTTCCTTCCCGTGGGACATCTAAGGGCAAATCATGTTTGGTTTCCTTTAGGATAAGACATACACAGTAACTTTGTCCAAATCTTTCTACTTGCTTATACAATTCTCCATGACATTCTTATAAAGTCTTCCCACCACAGGATATCACTACAGTTGCATTGATCATGATGAGTTTGAGATGGATCTTTTTACTTGGCCCCTTTCTGTGGCAGGAAGGAGGAAGTACGAGACTTCATTACAACATAAAGATATAGAAATAGAAATAAATTCTGATACAGTTAACCTGAGGAATGGTAGGAGGAGAGGTGGTGTCAATAATACTTCAAATTTTGTCTTAAAAGCTCTTTTTTTGTTGTAAGTTTTTTTAAGAGTTAGGATATATGATGAAGAATTCATGAAAGAAAATCAGGTTATTGTGGATAACTTACTCTTGACGCAAACCTGGTAGTAGTTCAATAGTGAGCATCTGTTTTCTTCTAGATTTGCCAATACAGTCTATGAAAAATGATAACACATGAAGAGAAGTTGCGATAAGCAATGCTTTCTTTCTGTCTGTGTAGGAATCACTTTTCTGGGGATTTCTTTTAGACTGTTCACTTTTTTTTCTGGTTAGAGATCTAAAAAAGCAATTCTACAGTGCTTTACTTATACCTCTTATCTGAACAGATCCCTACTACTTTGACCATATTAGTAATTGAAGAGACCTTAATGAATCTATCAGCTGTTTGTTGAAAGCTGTTTTGTTCTGATCCCTCAATAGTTGCCACAAACAATATTCACTGCAGTAGTGAATGGGGTTAGAGTGAACTATCTGTAAGCCTCCTTATTTTTCTGTAGGAATTTGTGCCAAATCAGCTGGAAAAATATTGTAGTTTCATATATTATATCTTTCTGGGACGATTGTGACGGAAATCAAAAAGTTCAGACATGTTTGACAAAAGGGTATCATGCTTAATTTCATTGAATTACAGAACTATATTCATTTGATAGCTTCAAAGTACTCCTTTTCAACTGCTCAAAATCTTTCAGATACAAATGTAACTAACTTTTTACCTAATTCAGCTTTTTCTAAAGGAAAAAATAATAGCTGAAATACTTTTAACTTCACTTTTATTTCTGCTTTAAGTGAAAAATTGCTTTCTGGAAATTGGATTCCTCCTTCAGTGAAACTAACAACCAGGAGTTATTAGTTCATCTTATTTGCTAATCATCAGTCATTAAGGAGTAAATTTTTTCTCAAGCTACTTAATTCTAGGTTTCACAGTCAATATGCTGAGTCTGATAATGAAGTAAATACAGGCAATTTAATGTAATCTTTATCAATTTTGTGTGGTTGATGATTTAATAACTAAAATAACCCAATCAGAACTCTTGCATTTAATGTTTCAGCTTGAATTTTTTTTATTCCTTAATAGATTAAAGGGGCAGAATGTTTTCTTGTACTTTGTCAAACATCTTCTCAGAGCAACACCACTACATTTCCAAAACTTTTAAACCATGGAAAGTGCTGGCATCTGCTTTGTTTCAAAACTATTTTATGGGGGTTTAGCACAGAGAACAGTTTCCTGGAAAAATGAATACACCATTTTAGCCTGCTGTACCCTGTGAATGTTAAGGTCAAGTTTAAACTATATTATGGTGGATGATGAAGTTTTTCTTTTACCTTTGATGCGGATTTGATCTATGTGGCCCTATACCTACTCTTTTCTTCTCCCTGGGAGAAGGGCTATGAGTATATATATGGCATTATTATAACTCTTCTGTGAATGATATTCATGATTTTACTGTACATGCACATGTTACACAGTTCACTTATTAAGACTAAAATACGTAGTTCTTGTATCCATTGCCTATCTTGTATCATTAAATAAAACAAGGAATTTACTTCTAATAGAAAATAAGTAGCTCTTTTATTGTGATCAATTGATGTCAACAGAATTACTACAGAGTATTATCCACTGTTAAATAATACAGTGTTGTTATTACAGTTATTAGCATGGTTTCTCCAAAAAGCAATATGCTACATAATTCCATTTGTATAGCTCCCTCTCATTCTTGAAATGGAGGAAATATGATGCTATTTCTATTTATTTCAGCAATTATGCAAGGATCTGAAAGTGTTCACAAAGAAATGCATCTCCAAAAGGATTTGCTATTCCTAGTAAATCACATTCTGCCAACATGTTTTGACATGCCATTGGGTAAACAACCAAGTCAGTATATTGTATGAGGCAATTACTCAACAAATGGTATGGCTCAAGAAGACAGCCTAATCCCTAGCTGTATGGAGGGCAGTGTTCTTTACTGTATAACTAGTAAACTAGTATGCAGCTAGAGACCATATTGACAAGTATATTACAAAATCAGAATCGGGCAAGCGTATGTAATTGTTAAAAGCCATTGGGCAGTTTCTACAGCAACAAGAAGCACCAGCTCCTCCAGTATGGTGACGCCATCCTGCTCACCAGGCACAGTGCCCAATGGCTCACTGGTTTGTTATGGACTTGCTAACTGGCCTTAACAGTCTTATCATATGCACAGATTAGTCTATGTGTTTTAGTCATTTGCCTGAGGTGTCCATTTTATTTCAAATGTGACATCCCCAAATTAACATCCAAAGAATAATACCAGTCCTAAGTAGAGATTTACTGGAGATCTATCTTAGGTTTCTGTGGGAGCATCATATAGTTTAATTTGTTGCTGCAAATCATCCAGTTATCAGCATACTAAAAGTAATGGAACAGATATTGTAGAACAACTAATTTTGGAGAAATTGTAGTTCAAATCTGTCTTTTTAACTTCTCTTCCTTCTACAAGAACATGCACAACACTCTTGGATTTAACGTGTTTGTCCTCTTTTCATTTCCATTTTAATTGTTGTGGGTTTTTCCCTGCAATTGTTATCTAGGCTTCTTTTATTTCTCAGTAGGAAATAATCCAAATTGCTTTCTTCAGACTTGGGTTTCCACTTCTACTCAGATGAAAACCATACAGAGCGATTCTGTACCTTACGAGAAATGCATTCTGTGTTTCACACCCCATGTTCTCTCCCTAAGAAAATACGATATGTCTGCATGCTGCCTGGAAACGCTCACTACACTCGTCAGTATCTATTTTCTTTTCTCATGAAATAGAGCCTTTTTACATAGATCTCAGAATAATCTGAAGATCATAAATCTGAATACAGTTGTGTTAGATTTTTTTTTTTTTAAACTAACCAATTACTTCCACATTATGAGGGAAGTGTTCCCAAGTAATTTCTGGAGGGGAAAAAGAAAAATAAAATCTGCATCTTAAGCACTATGTCCTGTACAGAAAATCATCTCAAGAAAAATACACTCAAGCTTCTTTGTGCTTATGAGGTTACGCAAGATGCTCTGTTCTTTAGAAGAGGACAACCTGTTTTTCTGACTGCACTTGGCTTGCTCTGTGGATTGGCGTAAGTGAAACAAAGTCATTATCCTGCTCCATTTTTATTTTCTTTGGGACTGAAATACATTTGTCTTTTACATGTATATCACAGTAATATAACATTTTCTCCTCTTTTCACTTCCAATCTGTCCAATCTGCTTAAATTCAAATCATTTATGGTCTGTAAAATATTTTCTAGCTCTGCTGTTCTGCAAATGCAATTATTTTCAAATAAGGGACATCTAGTCTTCTAATTTTGTTGACTCTCTTGTTTTTTGTCATGAATCTGGTAAGCGTTGAGTGAAAAGTGTGAAATGTAAAGTGAGGATGATTTGAGAACACAGAAACTAGAAGTGAAACACTGGAAAAGTCAGGCTGCATTTTAAAATCAGTTTGCTACTATTTTTTTTTTTTTTTAAATGTGTGATTTCTGAATACTTGGAATCTCAGAAAGAACAAAAGTTATTAAAAGTGTAAAACTGAACTGATGTTCAGTCAGTGATGTGGCCTCAAAGGAGTCAGCAGAGAGGCAGGTGATGATCTCTCTCTGGTAACCAGCGATGGGACACTGGGTCAGGGGAAGTTCAGATTGGATTTTAGGAAAAGATTCTTCACTGAGGATGGTCAGCCCCTGGAACAGACTTCCCAGGGAAGTGGTCATGTCACCAAACCTGACAGGAGTTCGAGGAGCATCTGGATGACACTCTTGCTTATATGGTTTTGTTTCAGGCAGTCCTGTCAGGAGCAGGAAGTTGGTCTCGATGATCCTTATGGGTGCCTTCCAACCTGAGATATTCTATGATTATCTAGAAAATAAGTCTAAGGCAGAATACCAAAAAGTTGAGTGGAGGAGAACCCAAGTAAATTTCTTAAAATGGAGGAGAAGGAAAATGCCCCAGGTTTTTTATCCTAAAACTGTAATTGTCTGCTTTTTTCTTTTACAGCCACCATTGCACCAAGATTGTGGTCATTTTAAAAAAGGGAGAAAGTAATAACATGGCTATAAAGTCCAAGCTGAGCAACCTCACCAGGACTTTTTCTTTATTTAGACATGTATCCTGAACATAGATTTCCTTCTATTCCTCGGCATTGCTGCTTCACAGAATTACGTTTTTGTAACTCTGCTGCTATACATCCTAAGGATCACTGCTGACAGTATTATGAATACAGCATTTCCCACTGCTACCACCCTATGGACACTCAGAGTTTATAGATCAGTTATACATAAATATGTCAAGATTGAAGGAAATAGATGATTTATTTATAGGCTTTAAAGAAAATTTAATGATTTTCTTTATTTCTAAATGATATATGATTACCTTTTGTGGGACTCCAAAAATAGTCATTCCCAGCTTACAAGTCAAAAACCGTAAGGAAATACAAAATAACTGTATATATTTCCCACATAATTTCCTTTATCAGGGCCTGATCATTTGAGATAGGCCAGTCATCAGGAGTCTCCTTTTCCATGTATGAGCCCACAAAGACTCCCTTCTCTTTCTGCAGCTACCTCTCAGTCTCTTGCCTGATTTTACACACTTGTGTTGTGAAAATTGTGCCTCACTTTCCCTCTCTAAGCACTTGAGACTAACACCTTTCCAAGTATTGTAAAAAGCCTTGAAATAATAAACTTTGAAATCTTGAATCGGCACATGTCCTCTTTGTCCTGTTTCCAAGGAAATACCATAATTTTCTAAAGTCAGACTAGGCTGGACAGGTGTTCCTAATCCCATCCATCCCGTTATTGACATATATCCTTCTGACTAGTGCCAGAGCCTCAGTGACTTTTCCCTTGTCTGAAAGAGATGTGACAGCCAATGGTTGGCTTGATATGCTTTAATAATGAATGTATTCAGTAATAACAGTTTAATATCCTCAACGAGAATTCGTAAACTGCACACAGGTATTCTTATTAACTGACAACTCTTGCATATTAAATTTTCAGTCATTTTTAAAATAGTATTCTGGAAAAAATCCCAGTATTGCTTTATTTTATTCCATGTTTAACTTGATTTTACAGTAAATTATCTTAGGAGAGACAAACAGCAGCTCTAAGTCCCTACAAATAAAATGAGAAAAAGTATTAAAATCATGTCTACAGCTTTTTAACCAGTAGTTATAAATGTGCTAATCACTCTAGTTCCAAAACTATCAAATCAAAGGCACATCAAGCAGAGTTTTGTAACGCCTAGATAAAAATCCCTTTCAAATATTCTGTTGGTCTATGTATATAAATTTGCATTCTTAAATAGGCTTAGATACGCAGAGAAAAAACATCAGCTGTGGGTTAATATAATGAAATATTGTGGCATATCTATCAATAAAAAGTAATTTTAATATCTATCTTTCAAAAGTCACTACTCAAGTAAGCCAGCTTTAGCACAAGTCTTAACAGCGTTACCAGCATGTTTTAGTGAATGTAGAGGGACTTGTTGGGGGACTTTTTACATTTTGGGGTACTTTTACAATGCATAGGTGAATGCTGGACTTGAAAAAGGGAAAATAAAACATCCTCTAGAACCATATATTTATCAAGGAAACTATGCTTGGAAATCTTTCTTTGCATTTTATGCAATAGATTATTAATGATCATTATTATATCTGAATATTAAGTTCACATACAAAAAATAAGTAAGAAATCTCTCTGCCACACTTGCCTTAAATTTTTGAAATGGCTTTGTTCTGAGGCCTCACAAAGATGCTAGCTGACTTAATTTGATCAGAATTACTTCCAAGACTAGACTTACAATGCCCTGGTAATCCTACAAATGCATCTGCATTGCAGTAATATGAAGAATTTTCCCTTGCAGCTAAGTGCTACTTAAAAAATTATGTCATATGCACCTGAGATACATGTTATAGAAAATCTGAGAATAATAAATTCATCCATTTATCACAAGTGCCTTTGAAGAATATTGATGTAATAAGAAACTAATAGCTTATTTTTACTGTTGCCAAGACTGTCTTTTGTTCTGCTGTAAATATTCAACTCCTTTTCATTCTGTAGTCAGAGGCAAAATGGTTTTCTTGTCTTCCAGTCAGAATGGTGTTTTTCTACTCTGAATAGAAAAGCTCCCAGACAGTTCACATCTACAGAATTATTAGCACACGACTATTTCAACAGTGTCTGTAAGAGTATAGCTAGTTTGGGAAATGAATCATGAGGCAGCCTCCCCTTCTTTTTCATATTTTGATGAAATTTCATGAGAAGACTTTCAGGGGGAAAAAAAAATTTAATTCATAAGTAGGAATGCCAGAAGAAAATTAACTTCAGCCAGTCTCTGTTCATGATCTCAAAACCTTGTGAAAATCAATAGTAGTATCCTCAAAGAAAATGAAGAATCATGCTCTGTAGCTGAAGACCAGATTTTTAAAAATCTTTACCTTTTTTTTACACTATTTTAAATATTGTGCTATTATAGTCCTTCTGACAATAATAAAAAGTAGCCTGTAGTTCTTACTGTTTGAATGTGGCTATTGCCAACTAGTTATATCTCCTGCATTCCTTTTTATAACGCTACTTAAATATGGGTACTATTTACCTCTACTAACTACTCTGTTATATATTGTCATGCCATAATAATCAATGCATGGAGACACTGTTAAACAAAGCCAAAAGACAGACTGCACAAATCTCCATGTCCCCTTAAGCCTCAAGCCATATGTCTTAATTAATTTTCTTTTGAAATACTGGTATAATACTACAGAGCAAAACAAAACCTAGAAGAAAAGCTCTGAAAAAAATTAACTAAATGTTTCATTACTGTTTACAGTCTGCTGTAGATGTCTCACATTTGGAAACACTCATCTGGAAGGAAGATTTTTAGTTATCTGACCAAGATTCCTGATGGTGCAAATAACTATCATAAAATCTATCTGATTCTCACCAGATTACTTCTTAAACCCACTTCTGTTTCCATATGTATACTTGTCCGGAAAGCTACTCTAGAAGCTCACTGTGGTGAGAGTTTAGTACATTCCAAGAATAACACTGTGTTATTTCTATCTAAAATTTTCATATCAGTTGTTAACCACGTATTTGCATTCTAGTGTGGTCTGTTCACTGAAATAGATCTTTCCCACTTCCCCAGTCTCTCCTGAGGACTTCCAAACACTGCACCTTCTACAGGTATTTTCAGAAAGTAACCCCAGCTACTTTCTGCCTTCTGTTTACAAGGCTCTGTTTATGAGGCTCAGAGTTTCTCTGTGTAACTGAATCCAGGTAACTTGGAAAGGCACTTAGTGTACAATAGGAACTCTGAACAGCACTATCTGTAAGATTAATAATATTTTCCCTCTATACTAGAAATAGGCTCCCTGAAGAAAAAGCTATGGTTTCATTTACTTTTTTCACAGCTGAATGTTTCAGTATCAAGAGTGAAACTGTGTTCCTTTTTTGATTTTAAATGGTCAAGGTGTACACAAAATAATCAGCTGCAATATCAGGGAGGGGGCAGCCACAACATCTCTGGG
>NW_009702937.1:73245-82961 GCF_000703405.1 Apaloderma vittatum | reverse complement strand
ATTCTGTGATTCTGCCCAGTCATGAGAGGGAATCTCAGCTCTACAGGGGCTTTTCAGGAATGCACGATGGTGCTGATAGGAGGGTAGCTGGCCGTGTCCGTGCCATCTAGAGAAGAGCAGGGGCTTGCATCCACCAAAGCATGGATCTACAGCCAAGTCCTTGAGTGCCAGTAGGTTTCTTCCCAGGAGAAGCTAGTCTGTGCTCCCCTTAGGGTAACAGATTTGCATATATCTATATTTTAGATCCCCAGTGGGTTGCAGCACTCTCTAGATGGCTGCACGCTGCAGTGTGCATTCAGTTAGCCAGTCACGAGTAGGGTGATGTTTTATTTTCTGAATTTCAAAGGGAGCTTATACACTTGGGTATTCAAAATGAATAATTCTGGCTGCTTTAAAGCAATTATCTTCTTTCAGTGAGCAGTCTTCAAAGAAAATGTTATTGTAGATAAGCCATTAGGGACGCAGATGAAATGTTGTGGGGCTCAGATAGTTATGAAGAGACCACTCCTTCAATTGCTGATCCTTGCCCCCTTCCCACGTAGCCCACTCCACAGGGAAATATCTCTTTCCTATGAAATTAGCTGTGAGATGTTGGAAGCTGGTGTCTGTGCCCTTCTGGAGTTTTAAAGTGGTTGGACACATCAGAGGCTCCGAGGCTTGTCGATACAAACGCACCCAGGTTCTATTACATCCAAACCAAACTGCGTGATTGGAGCTGCTGAGTAGTTTCCCTCTTGCAGATTTCTTACAGCAACGAATCCAAGGGGTGTCCAGCCTGGTCAAAGCGATGGAGTTCTAAAGGCTGATGCCAAGTAACATATTAGCATCTCTGAAAGCACTGCTGTGAGCTTGTGTGCCTGCCCATAAGTGTGAGGTGTGCTGTGCTGGGGCATGGGTGCCATAGCTTGAATATCCGCTCCTTTAGAGAAGCAATGCCAAGTGGAGAGCTGCCTCTCTCTTTTGCATGAGCAGTCCTGATGCTCCAATTTCCCACCCTCACCTCAACTTTTGGCCTGACTTGCAAGACACTGTGCTGGTTATTTGTGGCTTTTTTTTTACATTGTGCATACAAGTGTGATGAGCGGCAAGGCTGCAGGATGGACAGGCTTGTGCTGTGCAAGCTTGTGCCTCTGCTGGCTCTTGGGAGGTGGATTTCACTCTCGATGCCTCAGAGCAGATGTGTGTGGCGTTGGGCAGCTGACCAGGGTTGTAAAAAAACCAACAACAACAAAAAAAAACCAAAACCAAAAAAACCCTCCCCCAAAAGGCTGTTTAAATCTGCGATGTGCCTTGCCTGTCCTTGCATCAAGCTTTGTACATCTGTTTTGCTGCAGGGCCCAGCTCTGATCCACCATGGACATTCGGGTTTTAACTTCTTTAGATCTTGGCTCTAGCTGTTCTGACAGATCTGGCTGTATTTGGCCCATCTGGACCAACATGATCCATCAGAGTCAGGGTCACCGCTACTGTGATGCCTCCAGCCTGTGTGCTGGGGCAGTGGCCGCTGTGCCTGCCCACTTCTCCTGTTGGTGGCTCAGGTGGCAGACGCAGCTCTCCAGATACAGGGTCAGAGCCGGGAGCATCGAATGCTGCATATGTAGCATGAATTATTCCCTGTGCACATGTGTTTTGTGTAGACAACATCGTATCTGGGTGAAACGAGCTTGCTTTTAATTCCGTGAGACACACCTAACAGAGCTGGTCGTCCCAAAGCCATTGCTGGTTGTGGAGCAGTGGTGTCACCTCTGCCAGAACAGTGCCCAGGGAGCTGGAAAATCCCAGGGTCTCACTCAGGCTGTTGGTGGCACAGGGTCTGGTGCGTTTGGAGATGGTTTGTGTGCTGTTAGCAGCCATGAAGGAAGGTCCAGAGGGATGCTGTTCAGTCCCTCCGCTCCCAGACGCTTCTCTCTTTTGCTGTTTGCTCTAGCTAATACAGTCCTCCTCCTGTGGCCATGACTCCCGGTATGGACACAGTGGGGATGAGATAACATGAAGATCACTCATCTTACCTGAGCCACAGAAAAGTGTTGCCAAGCCAGGAGTAACTGGTTTTACTTCAGGATTCTTAAGCACAAGGCTATTTTCTTTCCCTGAGACACTATTAAGCCAGCTCAAAAAGCAATTATAAGCTCCCCAAAATGGAATGGCAAAGAGGAGCATGTCAGATCGATATTTCTTCTTTTTATTTTTATTTTTTTTAAATTCTTTTAATTATTTCTGGAGTGAAATCTTAGTAGGAAAGGCAACAGGAGAGCACCATGGGTGTGCTTCCATGCATGGAACAGCTTGTTTAGGACTTCCTCAGGTGTTGGGAGATCCCACAGAGTGGTTACTTTAAGGTTTTTGGATGCTGCAGTGCCATGTTGCATAAGCCCTCCTGGTCGTTGCGTTGCTGTTGTAATATGAATTTATGGTTATGTCTTGGAGCTGAGATGGGAAAGGAGCTGCTCCTCACCCCTGCTCGATGCTGGCAGACTTCCACTGCTTTTACCTGGTGGCTTTTTCAACACACTTGGAGAGGAAGTACAGCTCAAAACTTCTCATTAACTCTCAACTTGAGAGAGGTGGGGTGCTTGGTCATGCAGTAAAATGGAAAGTTAGTTGGTAGCAGCACCAGACACAGGAGAGAGCAGCAGGGCCGAGATGCTACACTCATGGTAGCTTCACGGCAGCTTGTGAAGATAAGAGAAGATGCTTCGGTCACACAAGGTGCGTGGACATCGAGGTCCTGCCTTCTGGGAGGTGCCTGCAGTGGTAGTGTCTGTGCTCTGGGCTGCATTGTACTCGCACGAGTTGGAGTGACTTTAGTGATGAATAGATTCACTCTTCACTGAACTTTGTGAGATGTGACTGGAATCTGCTCGCTATTAGCTGAACAGCTAGGTTTTGTGATCTGCCAGCTCTGAACTGCCTGCTCTTTCCCAGAGAAAACCTCTAAATATGCTGTTTCCTCTTGAATGGGTTAGGACGTTTTTCTCTCTGCCTACTGAGATTGGGTGGGGGGGGAATATCTCGATGGCAGCAGGTGCTGAAACCATTGCTGCCTGCAACAGATGATGAAAACACAACTAGCCAGGAGGCAGGCTGAAGATGAGAGAGATTGGCAGGAAGAAACCTGCAGCCCTCTTTGCAGATATGCCTAAGTGATAGGTTTGCATCGGCAACTATGAGTCACGGGATGCAATAGCTCCGTTTCCTGAGCGCCCTTTCCTTTGAGCTCAGTCAGTTTCTCCAGAAAGACTTCAGGGAGCAGCAGGGATTCCTAGCAAAGATCTACAAAGCACTCATGCAGCAGCTCTCTTCAAGGGCCCCTGTGCCAAATCCTGCACAAAATAGGCAGTTCCCACGCCGAGGGCCTGCACTGGGGTTGTGTATGGCAGTGCATCACTGTGTTCTTGGATTTGAGAGAAAAAACATCTCTGCCCTGAGAAAAATGAGTCTCAGCCTTCCTTCCCATGGGGTCTCCTTGGGTGCTTCTGCATGTGTCCTGTTACCTGGTGCATTGCATTCTCTGCAACAGACAGGCCTTTCTAAGCTCAGCCTGTGTGTTAGCAGCTGGGGTGCAAGGAAACCATCTTGTTTCTTTGCAAAATACTTGTTTGTACGTGCACACTCTGTGGCCTATCAAGTCTCTCTTCTAATTGTAAATAACAAATATTTTCCCCACAACCTCTGTGTGATGTAAGCATAAACCAGGACTATCTGTAGGGGGAAAAAACCTCCTCTCGGTCACCAGAGCTCTCTTCTTCACACAAGGACAGCTTGTATGAATTGTATTTCTGAGTTTCTGAACTGAAGTAAGTGAAAATAACCCAGCTGGGTGTGGGTATGACTATGTTTACAGGGACATCTTGAGAGCACTCTAATATTTCCAATATTCAGCCTCTTCTATGCACTCAGTCCCCTTGTCACTGCGACGTGGCCCCAGGAAAGCCGTGTGTGTACAGAGTCTTCCTTCACAAACGGAAGTCAGAAGCAGAAGAGAACTGAGTTTGTTTGGGCACAGGCTCCCCTGTTGGCAGACACCAGATGCTGAGACAGCGACCTCAGGACCTTCAGGAGTGTAAACCAAGTTGCTCTCCAGCAGGCATCAAGATGCATTCACCAAGGACCACCCAAATATGCTTTGCTTACCTGGCTCACAAGGTATAACCTGGCTTGCAAAAACCTCCTGACAACAGATGAGAGCATCTCTTACGTGGGGTTTAATTTCTGTGCAGCTCAGATCCTCTCTGGGAACAGAGACATTAGTTATAGTTTGGCAGCCTTGCTTTGTTAATGTAACACAGCGTAGAGGAAACGCTGCATTCGGATTCTGGCTCAAGTATGTAATGCACATTTGGAAAATGAATTGTGATTTATAACGAAGCCTGTACAACCCAGCATGACTGCACAGCTTGGCTGCCTGTGTACGTGCTCATCTCCTAGGGTTTCTTTATAACTTCTCAATGTTTTATTTCACACTCCGTGTTTCCCTGCTGAGCCTGTCAACCTGGAAATTAGACTCTAAGGGGACTTAGCCAACCAGAGTCAATTGATGCCATTTACAGCCTATTTCAAACAGTCTGCTGGTCACCACACTTACTGCAGCCCTCAAACTAGGTCTGAGCTTGCTTCAGCCTGAAAGGAAGGGGTGTCTCTCACCTGTTGTGTGGAGGATCCCTTCCTTGGCCTTGGAGTTAAGCAATAAGCCCATCTCTTGGGCTCCTTCAGCTCTCATGCTTCTGCCTCACTCTGTGCCATGTCCTTATTCTAGCAGGCTTGCTGTCATGCTATCCAGCCTGAAATACTCATGGGCCAACTTTCTAACAGAGCCCAGAAATCTGGGTCACTGCTCATGGGCTGAAGTGTGGAAGTAAGTAGCACTTGTTTGATAAGCTTGCTCCCTGTAATGAGAAAACGTCCTGGTGTGATGTGAAAGGTGCCTTTGAAGCCTCAAGAGATTCTGGAGAGAGGAAAAATAAGGGTGGAGGAATCTAATCTTAAATTTAATTGGCATTAAGAACTTGCCTTTTGTGTATTAAAATTCTGCGCCAGCGTGGTAGCTGTGCTGTGATTATTGCAGGAATGAGTGAGAATTCCTGTGTGTTCAATTTGCCGTCAGCCATGGATGTGAGTGTCAGTTCCCTCTAATTATACAGATCAGTAGTTTTCCTTTGGCATTGATCATATTTCAGCACAAAGGCACTCCAAGTGCACTTGTGACAATTTGCCCATAGATTGACGTGGCCTCCTTTTGCAGCAGAAGCACCCTCGGTGGAAGTAAATTCCTGCGTGTCCTTGGGTCTTAGTGCACCTTCTGAGGAGACACCTACAGCTTCTGGAGAGCAGGGAGGCAGCTTTCTTCCAAAGCAAACCTGGCTGTTGCCTTTCATGCGTGGTCCAGCCTACAGCCGGAGCTTTTAGAGTCTCTCTGATCCAGGTTTGCCCCGCAGCCTTTTGACTGTTGACTACTAGAGTCAATACCCTCCAGACTGAGCCCAGGAAGTTTTCCTTTCCTCTTGAAATCTGTCCCGTTTTGGTTTCTTTGGAAGTGTTTAGAGTTTCAGCTAAGTTAAATGTACCTTTTCAGAAGTTTCAGGCAGTACTTTGTAGAGAGGCATGGATAAGGAGTGTACAGTGTGAGTTCACCAGAGTTCATAAACTGTTTGCAATTCCCCAGTCGTCGCTGGAGTTAATGCTAATTCAGTATCCTGAACTAGAGGCCATGTTTTAAAAGCTTGTGTGTGCAAAAAATAGTACTCGTCTTTGATCATCATATCCACCATCTGACAGCTGAATTGTTTATCCTGTGGAAGAAAAAAAAACCTTTCATTTTTATAGCCAGCTGAAGCAAGTGTGAACTCTGACTACAGATAGGGCAGCCTTAAAGTATCAGAAGTTTTATTTCTGTGCTCTAAGTCAAAAGCAATTGTGGAGATGAGTGGGTTTTAAGACCCGTTGTAGAAGCAGGATGCACAGCGCCAAAAGAATATTTACCAATTGTGGTGATCTATCTCAAAATAAAGCTAGCGCCTCCTTTACGCACAGGGTTTCTATTGCAAGCTGTTTCTGATTTTTTCTTGACTCTCACTGTGACATTCCCAGCTCCTGAAATGTTTCAGGAGTTAATTCATTATGATTTGACACCATTACCTTCAGAAGGATTCAGCGAGTCAGGATGTCCTATTTAATATGACCACATTAACAACCTGTTAACAGTGGAAGTCTTAAATTTTGTGGGTTTGGTTGTGTTTGTTTTTGCAGGAGTAATTGGTTTCCCAGATAGAAAAGCACTCATCAAGCAAATATTTGTCTTTTCCAGAAAATTGTCTTGATATGAGTTTAGGTAGGAAATATAAGACTCTTAGCTCTTTTTATTGCATAAATTTTTTTTTCTGGAATTTTACTTTGAATGGTAATCTTTGTGCTATGTTTCTGCAAGTGTAGATGTCTATACAATTACACTGTAAGACTGGGATTGTACATCTGCTTTAATGTTTCGTCAAGGACCGAGAGATGCATCAAGGCAGAGCTGAGTAGGCTTATGCAGACTAGGATCTAGACATCTGAAAGGCAAGGCAGTGTGTCTGGGTTATTCTTTAGAGAGAAAAAGTAGATGAATGCAAGTGGCAGAGCTGATAGGGCAAACTGAGAAGACCTGTGTGTGCAGCTCCTGGCCCTGCTGGTAGAAAGGAGAGCTGGGCACAGCATTGGCTGCCCAGAGAGGACCTACACCAGCATCCCTCACTCCCACTATCACTTGGCCAAGAAAGCCATGGGGCTGTAGCTCCTGCCTAGGTTTTGAGTTGCCCTGAGTGTTTCGTGTGTGCGCTAGGCTGGAAGGAAAGGTTATGGATGGTTTTTCACTTGCCTTGTTTTCTGAAAAAGATCAGTGTACAGAGGCTTCTGCTCGCTTTTGCTGCCTGACATGTCTTTTTGAGGACTAAAGTGGTGTTTTGAAGACTATGTTTAAGACTACTGGACTCAAAACCTCTGAGAACTGAAAACATCAGTGGTGTTCCCCATAAAGGTGGGCGAAGATGATTTGGGCAAAAGGTCTTTACACTGTTCAGTTGCGCAGCAGCACCATTCTGGTGTGGCAGACCTATCCTGAGTAGGGATGTCTGCAGCCACATATGAAACTCTGCAGCTTAGGGCTTCTTGAGTTTTTGTTTTTACCAGGCACAACATTGATGTATCTGTATCAAAGTAATGAGAGGACCCCACATCCCCTGTCTCAAGCACTGTTTGAACTATGGCACTATATTTTCCGGCACGTGCCCGTGCTGCAGAAGATGATATGCTTTGGAGTTGTGCAAATGTGTTTAATGAGCTATCTTTGCCTTCCCTCTGCTATAGAATCTGTAGCTTTGAACCCCACCCCCATCTTAGTTTCTGTGCATAAGGATCACAGCTTCAATGAGTGGGATTACTCGAGTTCTTGTTAATTTAGGTACAATTCTAGAGAGCAATACTCCTTCTTGCATGGGTTTTACTGCATATTTCATCTCAAAACGCTGTAGGCTGTGTACATTAAGCAGCACTCTCTAAAATACAGTAGCTGAAGGTAGAGAATATGTACATCTTAATTGAACAGCTGTCCTAGAAGGAGATGAAAAAGCAGTTGTCTGCCGGTAGTTCTCCTGCTGTCAGCAAGCAGAGGGCTGGTCTTGTGTACTAGATCTTAGCTAATTACCCAGCCTAGCTGCATCAGGTTCTCTGAAGGGCCCCATGTTACTCTCTGCACATGCTCCCTGTATCAATTTATGCCAGCCTTGGGTCTGCTGGACCCAAATCTAGAGCATGCTGCACTATTGTGAAGTCCCTGAGGTACCACTGCCTGGCTCTACAGGGTCTCCTCTTGTCCCGCCCTTCAAAGGAAGGGACGAAGCTCATCCATTGCTGCTGAATGTCTCCCCGTGGGACTAAACCAGGCTGACTCTGCCTCCCGGGTATCCCTTGGCGAAGCATAAATCCCTCTTTGCTCCTGCTGTGAAAGCAAACATCAACAGCAAGGACCTTGGCACGGCCTTGCCGCTGCCTGCCCCCGTGCTGCTGCCCGGCGTGAAACACCAGGGACCTCTATCGCATTTCTGCTCCAGCAGCTTCAGACAAAGAGAGCTTTGTGTTTGTGTCTCGTGTCTTAATTTTAATGAAGGCGTGTTGTTGCCCATGCCGCAGTCAGGAGACTAGCGAAGAGCGAGCACAATAAGAGCGAATGGGCCAGGTCCTCCCTCCTGGATCGCATTTAAGTGTAATAAATACACAGAGGCTGTTAAACACTTAACGCGCCAGAGAGAAGAGCATCTTGCCAGCTTGGCTCCAGAGGAGAACTTCCCTCCTGCAGGCCTGGGGAGTCAGCTGAGGGGACGGGAAAGTTTCACGGCAGCGCTCATAAGCCTTAAATGCTACCAGCAGTGTCACTGCTGTGCTTAAATGTGGCTCTTGCTAATGAGACAGAGCCATGATTTCCCCAGGCAGTTTTGGTTGTTTCTTGTTGTTTGTTTTTTTTCCTCTGTGCCACAAATACATGATGCTGTTTGAGATTAACGACAAAGTCAAATCGGGGATGTCTTGTGTCCTCACTGGGATGATGCGTGGTCTAATCAAGCCTGTTCTCACTGCAAGTGACCCTCATAAGCAATTTCCTATCTGAGCAGCAGAGAGTGTTTCTAGGAGACTGGAGCAAAACCTGAATGACTTTGGCATTTTGTGACTTCCGAGTCATTCGCGGCACACCAAGACAAGGAAACCCTCAGAAGAAAAATAACAAAACACTATTTTTCACTAAAAGATATGTTCGCTTTTGTGAATCTCTTCAGCTGGCTTAAAACCAACCCAGCTAAGCTGATTTTCAAAACCAGGCAGAGTCGCAATGCAGGCTCCCTTTTGGGAGGCTTTAAGGTAGACCAGCTTTTCTGCATGCACCTGCTTTAAAAACATCTGAAACCATCCTGGACCAGAGAATATTTTAACCTTTTCCTTGTGGATTTTCATGTCTTATCAGTGCTTCTGTAGGATTAGCTAGTTTACTCCTAGTTATTTACTCATGTAAACTTCTGAAGTGAGGTGAAATGTAAGATGATCTGATGTTACAGCAGATTATTTACATTTTTATATCAAATATTGAGCTGTGAAGAAGTTCTGCTCACTGTTACATCCCATAATTGTGAGCTCTGGCATGAATGAGGGATGTTGGGATTGGGCCAACAAAGGGGAAAAGGTCAAGAGTAGAGAAGGGGAGAATGCACACCAAGTAAAGTACAAAAGCAGCTGTCAGCCTTACTTAAAAGAAAAGGAGAAAGATGTCTGTGGACTTTAACAGGGTGAGCAATGGACAAATAACATTGGAAGAGGTTCTGCAGGTGAAATGCTTTGTGGCCGGAGGCATCACCTGGCTGGAAGCTTTCAGTCAGCACTTGAAAGAATTGTGTTGGCAAAACTAGACTACTTCTGAAAACATCTGAGGAGGGCGCTCAAAAGCCCTTGCTGCTTAACACAAAAAGGAGGGAACCCTTCCAGCACAGTGATGGCACCATGGAGGGGCTGGTGGATGCCAAGAGCAACCTCCAGTTCTTCTTCCAGTCAAAACACGTGCTTTGAAAAAGTGTCATTGTGGGGCAACAGTAAAACTGCTTAGGCACGTTTCCTTATGATTTGTTTTGTGACCAGCCTGAATTGCCACCACATCTTCAAGTGGCAGAAACTAAAATGCGGCGAAGTGCTTGGCCAGC
>NW_009702937.1:71205-73214 GCF_000703405.1 Apaloderma vittatum | reverse complement strand
CTGCTGAAAAGTAAGGAGTGCTTTATAAGGCAAATTATAGCCCCATGGTCCTGTATTTTGACTTGGTGTATGTCAGTGCTTCCTTGGTTCTATTGGTGCCTTAATTAATCTCTTTTATTCCTCCTGTGCCATACAATGCAGCCTCTTCAGTAATCATGTAGCTGCTCTGCTTCTTTCAGATGGATGTACACCTGTCAGCAGTGGTGTATAACTCTTCCCTGATGCCCCAAGAGCTACCTCTGCACTGAGCGACATATAGGTGTTTCAGGTTTAGCAGCATCTGAGAATCTATAGATAACTGGGCTCTGGAGCTGTAAAGCTTTCTGGTCCAGCTCTCTTGTGCTAAGGCATGTACAGACATAGCACAGATGCTCCTGCATGTGTACAGTTAATTACTGTAGGTGTAAGTTTTAGGTTGTCCAAGGAGAGCTTACAGACCTAGACATTTCCTTTTCTTGAGATGAGAAGTGAGCCACTATCCTTTCAGGTTGGAACAGTAGTTTGGAGGCAGTTTCTCAGGGATACAAAGCCAAAAAATCTTGTATTGGAGAAGAGAGTGGTCTATGTTTGATGTGTTGGTGTTTTTGTTTTTTGTTTGGTTTTTTTTTTTAAGTAAACTCACTTCAAATGTATTCATGTTTCTTGGTGCTAAAAACAGAAATACAGATTAGCATCTCCTTGCGAGTTTGAAATTACGGACCTTGCACAGGGCACTGCCAGACCACCCTTTTCTATTTATTGTCCATAGCAATTTCCTTGGCCTTTAGGAAGCAAGATGGGTAAAGCTGAATGTTGTAATTACTCTGAAGGTTACCAAAGCCCTTTCTCCACCCCATGGAAAACCGTTATGAAGTTTGTGCTGGAACTAAATCTTCTTGCAAAAGCCAGGCCAAATAATACTTTTGAGAGGTGTCCACCGTGGTTATGCAGGAAGGTCAGCCATGAATTTTGGTCTTCAGAGAGAGCCAGGCTGCAGTGAGAGTTATATTCTGCTCCTGACTGGACTTTGAAGAATCCCAGTGTGTGCGTGGCCCCTGGCTGCATGGCCTCAACTGATTCGTTTCACTGGCACTAATCAAGTAGGAACAGCAAGTTGTTCTCGAGTAATCTTTGGTACTCTTGCTATTCCTCCACCATCCCCCAAACTGCTGCTTATGTAAATTCAGGAGATATTGGTTGTACTTGTGGGCTACTGTGCTTGATGCCTTTTGCACTAACAAGTGATTGGTGTTTGCCACTCTCTTCAGAGTCGAAATAAAATCTCACTGTTACACCTTCAGAGCCACAAATTCTTGGTGCTCTGTGAAAATCATGGCAGCTGCCATATAAATAAAAAGCCAGTGAGGCCTGGGGTTAAACCCCAGAAAGCAAAGTGGCTCGAGCTGTAAGTGTGGTCAGTGGTACATACCAAATGTACCCAAAGTTAGGCCATGAGTTGAAAAGTGTGTGGAACAAATTACAGAGTGTGTGCCTGACCTCCGGTAATAAATAGGAGAATCCCTTATCAAGGATGGGAGCGTTGTACTAATTCTGAAATGCACTCACAAACACATCTTGGTATTTACAGCCAGCTTCAAGCTGCAATCAAATGTGCTGAATGGGCTCCCTCTGTAAAAATGAGTTCTAGTGCTATGCAGTGAGGACTAAAGGGTTGATCCAGCCCCAAGGTACCCAGAGCTCGTCTTCCATAGACACTCTGCTTTGTTCTTCCTCCTCCATCCTGCACATTTTCCCAGCACTTCAGTTTCTTATTTATTATCCCAATCCTCTTGAAGTTAAGAGGTGTGTTCCCTCATATGTGTATCTTGGCGAAACCAAATGCATGGTGTGTACCATCGTTCTGCAAGAGAATTGCAGCCTCTGACCTGTCGCCCCCTCTCCCACTACGCTTCCAGCTCTGCTGGAGTTGCTGTAGGCCAACAAGTTAATTTGAAACCTTGCACAGACTTTGGAAATCTGCTGCTGCTGTTGTTTTGTTGTTGTGGGGTTTTTTTGTAGTAGTGTTCCTG
>NW_009702937.1:54420-71174 GCF_000703405.1 Apaloderma vittatum | reverse complement strand
AGTATCCCTGCAAAGTCCCTGGTTGTCAGCAAGCCTTTACAGCCTGTCCCAGGTGCAGCAAGAGGGTGTGATGGAACACAACATTTTTGCAGGTCCATGAAGCTCTTTAGGATAAGGAGAGATAGGATTGAATTTAGAGATATCTCCGATCTAGCTGGGGCTTGGCAAATGCCTGTGGAGCTACAATACAGAGAGGACAAAGGTGATCTGCTGCCACCTTCACTTCCATCCTGTTTTGGTGTAGAAAACATGTGTGAAACACTGAACACCTTTGTGCTCTGACAGGAAAGCCGCAAGCAGGCTGTGCTGCCGTCTCAGCTGAGGTGCAAATATGTGCTTTTCTCTCCAGAGAGCCACTGCAGATAAGGTCAGATGGTCTACAGGTCTTGAGCTTGCAGCTGTTTTAGTGCCTGAGCTTTGAGAGCTTCTCACCGTCCTGACAACCACTCCTGCCCCCCGTACATCTCTTCTTGCCTCCGCTTGGTGCTGCGAGAAGGTCTACTCTGTCACTTCAAAGACAGATCTCTGTAAGCCTGGCAGCCAGGAGGGCTGCACAGTGTGCAGTTGCAGTAGAGCATATCTGGGTGCTGAGGCAAAAATATCCTGGCTGGAGGGTCCCACAGCAAGATCTGGTGTTGGAGGTCATAGAATCATAGAATCATAGAACATGCTGGGTTGGAAGGGACCTTTAGAGGTCGTCTAGTCCAACCCTCCCTGCAGTAGACAGGGACATCTTTAACTACAGCAGGTTGCTCAGAGCCCCATCAAGCCTAACCTTGAATGCCAATGCCTCCAGGGATGTGGCTTCTACTATCTCTCTGGGCAACCTCTTCCAGTGTTTCACCATCAGCACAGTAAAGAACTTTTTCCTAATGCCTAATTTAAATCTACCCTGCTCTAGTTTAAAGCCATTGCCCCTTGTCCCATCACTACGTACCCTAGTAAACAGTCCCTCCGCAACTTTCCTGTAGGCCCCCTTTAAGTACTGGCAGGCTGCTATAAAGTCTCCCTGGAGCCTTCTCCAGGCTGAACAGACCCAACTCTCTCAGCCTGTCCTCACGGCAGAGGTGCTTCAGCCCTCTGATCATTTTTGTGGCCTTCCTCTAGACCTGCTCCAGTAGGTCCGTGTCATTCTTGTGTTGAGAGCTCCAGAGCTGGATGCAGCACTGCAGATAGGGTCTCACCAGAGCAAAGGGGCAGAATCACCTCTCTCGATCTGTTGTCCATGCTTCTTTTCACAGAACAGAATCACAGAACGTTAGGGGTTGGAAGAGACCTCTGAAGATCATCTAGTCCAACGTTCATCCCAGCATACCTAACCCAGGTCCCAGGTAGGCTGTCCTGAAGAGCTGGCAGTATGTTAGCAGGGGAAGGTAGCCTGCTACCTGCTGATGGGGAAACCAGGGTGGACCACTTAGCAGAGGCACTCTTGCAGAGCCGACTCCTGCTACTCTTCAATGGATCCCACAGGCACGGGTTCTCACAGAGAGCTAGGTAGCTGGGAGATGGGGAGCAGGCTACACTCAGGTGATGGGATGGGCAAAAGAAACCCTGCACAGTTTTTGGTGAGGCTTTCTTCTTAACTTCTCATGCCCCTATAGCTGAGTCTGTCTGCTCCGGTGCATCCATGTCTACAGTCTTGTGGGTATGAAATCAAGGGAGGTTAACATTAGCAGGGAACTCGTGCACTTCAGACCTTGTGCTAGAGTTAACTGAATCTGCTCCCTGTGGAAAATGCCTTTTTGAGCAAAACAGAGAGTTGGGGAATTTAAGTTTCAGGCATTTCTATCTGCCCTGTCCCCTTAGGAGTGCAGCTGTGTAACAAGGCACTCTCCCTGAAACCAAAATTTATGTCTGCTCACTGCTGAGGAGTCAATATGGGAGTCTGCTTTTGGTGACTGGGGAGGAGGAGCCATCATCGCTGATGAAATAGAGGGCAGACTCAGCAGAGTCTAGAGAGGAGAGGACTGAAAGGCCAAGGCAGTTGGCAGGGAACACAAGCTGGGTCCAGCTGTCGTTGTCCAAAGCAAAAAGGTGCCTTCATCCTTGGCCAAAGGCAACTCTCTTCCCTGCCTGCGGGCCTCATGGTGCTGATAACTTCCCAATGCTGGTTGCAGAACACGCAGGGCACATCTGCTCTGCTTCCTTGGGTGGGTGCATCAAAGCACGGGCTGTGCTGGCTCTGCACTTGTGTGCATGTGGGATGAATTAGCGTGTGCATGCAATTAGATGCCCAACAGTTCCTGCAGCGAGGGGTTCAGCTTTCTCCCTGCCGAGCAAGGACAGCTCTCTCTGCTGTGGTGGTGCTCTGCAGGAAGCTGGCGTAGATGTGGAAGGGAAAGTGCATTTTTTCTAGGCTGCCTTTCCTTTGCTGCCACAAAGCAGCAGCCTCTGAGATGTTTCATGTAGGGGGATTTAATCTGTCTGACAGAGAACAAAGTTAACCTAAAGGGGAGCTCCGTGGGGTGGGAGGCCACATCTCATTAAAAGTGGGCTGGAAAAAAATGTCCAGAATTAGACACATATTTTGCAGATCAGCTTATTGTCTTATCAATGACATTAATGGCCAGCTTGAAGCCAAAATGCAGGCGAACATTCCTCTTGGCCCTGGAGGGCACGGGTGATGCTATAAAATATCCAGGGCTGGGGTATGCACCTCTGTTAATGCCCCTAGGAAAAGGCAGAGCTGCTGGGAGGCTGTTTCACCTCTGCCTTCCCTGGTACTTGACCCTCGCTAGAAAACTATTTGTCATAGTAGAGGGGGCAGGAGTGAGCATGAAGCCCAGTCTAACAGCTTCCCTAAAAAATGCTTCCAGGGAAGGGATGAGACTCGCGCTCCCCGGGCACGAGGGAGGAAGGGCAGAGTCCGTTTCTGTCAGACAGTGTCATGTTCCTAATGGAGTCATGTTGGGAAACCAGCAGGACAAAGCTTCAGACGGCAGCTTGAATGCAAAGGCAGCAGATCAAGCAGTGCAGGTTCAAACAGAGAGGGGAATTCTGGATTATTTTTTTTCTGTTTTGAACACCTCTCTCCCACCTCCCTGCTGGGGATGTACGCATGCAGCATGGGAGATCTGAAAGAGCTTTTCAGTAACACTGGCTGGCAGGAAACCTTGTGGACCAGTTCCTTCTGCCTTTCTAGAGTCCTCTTCAGTTGTTGTGACCTTTTGTCACAGCTCACAGCTGTGTCCCAGCTCCAGCAGCATGAGTTGTGACGAGAGGTGGCATCCTGCAAATATCTTGCACCATGCTTCCCTTTCACAAGTGTGAGACTAGTCACAGGGACTTCACTGACACATAACCAAGCTCTGTGTTCATCTCTGTCTTGGAAATACTTGCAAAAGTGATTCCCCCAGCAAAAATGTAATATTCAAGGGGCTTTTTTTTGTCTGTGGGGTGTGGGTTTTCTTGGAGTGCAGTAGGCTAGCTCTTCACTGAGGGTAACTTGCTTAGAGTCTCACTGGAGGCTGGTGTGCGATATGGTTTGGTTCTTTGATGCTTACTATGTCTCTGGTATCTGTGCTGGCTGGTGACCTCCACCGTGTGGTATGTCCACACCTAGGAAAGCAGCAAGACTCCACTCAAGCGTTTGAGCTTGACTGGAAAGAGCTATATGGTTGGAAAGAGCCTCCTAGGTTACTGGGTTGAAAGTAAGCACGTGACATCTAGACGGGACGTCTTTTAACTAGACTTTGGGTTATGAGGCCAAAATCAGCAAGATGAAGCTGATGGGAATTGCTGGGGTGTTAAACCATTGCCTCTGGCAAATTGCAGGGGGTGCTTTCTTCCTGCTGTCTCCTGTATGAGCCCACCTGCTAAGAGGCTTTGGATGGAAGTTGCTCCCGCCTCAGCAGGGAAGTTTTAAGAGTTGACAATCCTGGAGAGAGGAAGGCGGGTGGTTTTTGAGTCCTCTTTTTTTGGGCTTGGGACCTGGATCTGTCAGGGGTCTTTAACTGACCTTGGTCTTGTGCTGTTGTTGTGGCTTTCCTGGCTGATTTCTTTTCTAGGGTCTAGGCTCACTTTAAGATCTTTGGGTAAAAAGTGTATTTCTGTTCCTTGTTTCTTGACAACATGAAGTCGTGGGCAGGGACTAACTTGTGCTTATATACAGACAACACTTTCATGGAGAGCTGGAGTCATCTGCTCTGCAGACCAGATTCAAAGGGTCCTCCCACATTCCTCCTGTTCTTGGCTGAGCCAGCCAAAGCAGCAGAGAAGACCCTCCTCTGTGCCCCTCTGCCACCAGCCCCAGACACAGGAGAATGCCCTAATAAGCACCTGACTGGGGATCCAACAACCCTTTCCCTGTGTTAAAAACTTATCTTTTAACCACTTCATCTTCCAGCTCTGCAGAGAAAAGGAAACTACGTTAAAAGGTAAAGTCACTGAAGAATGACATTTATACTGAGAGAGAAAAAGAAAATGACTCATCCACTGTAGCTTAAGGGCAAATTTGGTAGCTTCTGCATCTCAAACAGCTCTGTTGGTTGACTTTATAAGAATCCTCTTAAATATCCATTCCCTTTTTCAATACAGTGTTTCTCCTACACTGATTAACTGTTTTCCTGGAAATCTGTGGGCAAATGCAATGTTCCTGGTGTTGTGTATCCAGCTTAATTGTGTGGTCAAAGTGTTTCACTTGTACCTGATGAGGTGGGATAGGTTCTTCACCACCAGCCTTGAATGAAGCTGGAGTAACAGGTGACAATAGTGATGCTCAAACCTTTCTGTGTCACTCCAAGGAGAAATGGGCCTTGGTTGTGACTCTCACTTCAGGTTTTGGGGTGTGCTGCTTTTTTTTTTTCTCTGTTGTTAAAGCTCTACTGCAAATTTTGGGGTTTGCTTAGGAGAGTGGGCTAGAGGTGGGATTTCCCTGCACCTGCTGCCTTTTTCTTGGGCTGCACAATGAGTTGTCCTGTTGCTCTGTGCACAGACTGGCTTTGGGTGAAGAGCTGGAGTGACTCACACAGGTTTGAGATGCTGGTAGTATCTCAATGGCTGATGGGTTGGGACCTTCCAAGTAGTATTCTTTGTAACGGGACTGGATGACATAGTTTTGTCCTGGATGCAAAGAAGCACATTTAGTTTGATGTGAGGAAGGATTTGGGAGCTGGATCACCCTCTCTCAAGATGACTTGAGCCTCTATCATCATAGAGCTCCTGCCTCATTTTTCCATCAAAGTTCATTTGCTTGATGGCCAGGTGTGCAGGGGATGTGGCAGCAGCTAGTCCCCATAAGCCTGTTGAAAAATTAAGTTTATTATGTTGGAAGGTCTCAGCTGCATCTGAGTTTGGTGGTAGATTCACATTTTTTGGGGATAAGAAAACCAACTTGAGATCCCTTCTATTGTGCAGAGGATATGAAGACTGCTAGATCCCATGGAGAGAGGCAGCCTGTGGGAGTTCAAGAAAGAACAGTCTGAAAAAAACAACCTTTTTTTTAATGTTGAAAACGGACTCCTTAGAGGATTAATTCTATATAATGGTGTATTAGGTATTATGCAGAGAAACAGAGGCAGGGCTAAACTGGGAGTCTGAGCTGATGTACGACATCTGTATGGTATCCTACTGATGCTTACTCATCGCCAAACACAGCCATTCCCTTTCTTATACTGTCCTGGTTACCGACTGGCAGGAGGCAGGAGAGCTGTATCACAGGGTCTGAAAGCTCATAGTGAAAAGCAATTGGTCTCTGATGCAGAGAATTATACAGGATGTTGGGATTTGGGATACAGATCATCCCCTGAAGTGCAAGATTGCATTTTTAAATGTCCCAGTAGCTATGTGGTGATGAAATACCTCCAGTTTTGAGATTCCTGCTCTCAGCTGGTGTAAATCAGCGTGGATTCCTCCAAGGCTGTGATGACTGACAACAGCTTAGGGTCCTGGCTTACGGTTTGTGTGTTGCTTGCATGTGTGCAGGCAGAAATGGGTAACAGGCTTTTTGTAAAACATTTTCTGCAGCCGCCTCTGCCAGGGGTTCTTGAGCTGCTGAACAAGAGCAGGTGAGCTGTATGGACGAGGTGTTTTCCCCAGCCAACGTGTAGGATGCTGGTGGCTGTGCCCACTGCACAGTCCAGCTTGGTGTCTGCTACTGTTGTATCTCGGTCCTCACCCTTCTCTGAGCTGCAGGCTGGAGAGGGCTGGCTGAGTGGGTTGCTCTTGGGCTGCTGCTAAGCAAATTGGAATTGAACACCAATAGGACGTGGTGCCTCTTTATATTGAAAAACCTTCATTTCATTGCCTTCCTGGAGAAAAACCAAACCTCCCAGCCTGTGCTTGGTTCCAAGCCGCCTCCCTGCCCTCATCTCCCTCCCTCTGCTGAGGTGAAGTGACTACACAGTAAATCTATTAAAACATTAATGCAGAAGACTGAAGCCCTCCACTAAAAAGCGTGGCCCAGGGAGAGGTCATTTGTCTGCAGATAGTTAAATCGATACGTTGCTGAATCACTGTGCAAATTGAATTGGTTGCTGGGGAGAGGGAGCCCTGCGTGGCGTTAGCTCTTGGGCTCTCTCAAGCCTTGCTGATGCTAATAGCTTGGAGCAGGCAGTGCTGACCTGCAGCTGGCCAGCTGTGTTCAAGGGGACACCAAACGAGGAGGAGAAGCCAGGAGAGCCCCGAACTTGTGGTCTGGCCCAGAACTTTATGGCAGCTGGTGCCCTGCTCCTTGCTCTCTCACAAAAAAGGCAGTCATTCCGCCCTGATGGCTTAACGCAGCTGAGCATCTGCTGTGGGACTGTACAGGGGGCCCTCCCCATCGTGGCCTTACTGCTTTGCCCCTTGGGTCGTGCTCTGTCCCATGAAAGCTGCTGCTGCTTCATGTGGGTTTGGTCCTCAGCCGGGCTGAGCCTGCTGCAGGCTCTCCTGATAACATGGCACATTTCATTAATTCTAGACTTTCAGGTTAACCTCTGGGCAGCCCCACAATGATGGGTCATCAGATTTGTAGCCCACAGGTATTTCCAGACTGTTATCTTTTTTAATCATAACTTGGCTGAGCAAGCCTTATTGAACTCTCTGAATCCCTCCACATAAATCAATCCCTCCAGACCCCAGTTGTGTGTTGTTAATCAGCTTTGAGCTTGCTCTGGTTTGTCAGCTTTTCTGGGAATGGCCTGCCACAAGCTGAATGAAATCCAGATGCAACCACCAGGGTCCTATAGAGAAGGAAGGATTATTTCCCTGCTCCATGGGCTGAGGTTCTGTCTCTGCACAACTGCATTGGCCTTTTGTTTTTCTGCCTTGCCATGTGACAGATTCGGGCTAATCCAACAAGTGGCCATGCTTCGTGCGGAGCAGAGTAAATGTTCAGAGGTGGTCCGAAGGGAAGGAGTGCTCTGCCTTGTGCAGCTGAGCAGCAGGGCAAGGCAGCAAAGGTCACCCTGGTTGACTTTGCTGCTTAAAGGTCTCAACGTGGAAGATTTGGGGCTGCACTTCTGCACCTGGTTCACGTGGGTACTAGGTACAGATCGTATCAAGGCTAAATTTCCTTTTGGGTGAGCTCATTGCATGTGGATGCTTTGGGGTGAGGTGTCAGCAGCATGAATTTGGCGTAATGACTGGTGTGATACACATGACCTAACAATCTAAGAGCTGCTATTGTCGAAGACTGGGCCAAGACCTAAGCTTCTCTGTAGGGCCCTGCTATGAATGCAAGGCGAGGGATGGGTGTAGGAATATGCCTGTACACTGCATGCATCATTTTTTTTTAATGCTATTTGCAATCCAGAGGAGCCGCAGAGCCAACGGGAGTCTGAATGGGGCACATTGATGTTGCTCATGGTGGAGGCGTGCTGGCATGCCATCCACCTGCAAACTCCCAGCACTGCCACATGTGCGCAGGAGATGCTCTCAGCTCTGCCCCTTCCCTCATGGCCTCTCTGTGCACCTGAGCAGAAGCATGTCCATGGGTAAGAGTCAGGGTTTGACCCATGGAGATGGTGGAGGAAGAGAAGGACCAATTGCCCCCACCGAGGTAGGACAGGGAAGGCGTGCCTGGATAAATAAATACCTTCCAGGGAGACCATAAAGGACAGCTCAAAGTGACCGGTGCTGGATAAGCAAGGGACCTTGATGGGAGAAGAATGAGATATGCCAGATACCAGCTGAGAAGGGCAGAGGGAGGAAAGGAGAGACTTTGACAGGAGTGAAGAGATTTTTAGGTAGCTTCTGAGATGTAAAAGGGGAAGCAGCCAAATTGCTTCCAGAATCTCGAGCCAGTGCTGTCTGTACATGGGCAGTGTGACCTGCTCTTGAGAGCCAGCCAGCACCCTGATACCCCTGGGTCCATGGTTAAGTCTCTTGTCCCACTAAAACAATAGCTCTAACGTATCCTGTGTGTAGCCAAGCCCGACAGCTCTCTGCCGTGCACCGGGGTGAGGGTGCCCAGGAAAAGGGTGAGTCTGCTGGAGGCACGGCAGCAGCCTCTCCAAAACCTCTGCATCAGCAGAGATGTCTGAGGCAAAATGCCAAAAAAACCCAGGTAGTACGGCTATTGAGATGATGAAGAAATACAGATATTGAAGAAATCCAGTACTCCACGTCAAAAGTCCTCGGAAATGACTGCTTGGAGTGGTTATTAGGGAAGCGGGTGAATTGTAACAGCCTCAGTGACTTTGCTGTCACTTCGCCATGGGGACTGTGCTGGTTGAGCTGTAGTACAGCACTGTGGATATGAACTAGGGGCAAAAACATTGGCACTTGGAAAATGGCTCTGTCCTGATGGTTTTAACTTATGTGCTAGATGGGAAGGACCACGCTTGTGGAGTGAAGCACAGCTCTGGGTTAGGGCAGCAGGATTGACCAGGCAGAACTCGTGCCTTGCACTCAGCTAAGCTGGACTGGTGGCAATGAAGGATGAGGGAATCCCAAACTAGGCAGGTGCTTTTCCTCTCTCTTGGAGAAAGGCAACATAACTAAAGCTTTCTAGCATCTAATTAATTTTCATTGATTCCCCACGAACAATTATCAGTGAGTGGTGTAGAGGACCATTAACTTAATCTCTGATCCGAAGCTTGTGGAAGTGAATACAAGACTCTTCGTTCTCTTCAGCAGGCCATCAAGACTGGAGCGTGAATTTAGCTTCTGGAGCCATGAATCTTCTCACCAGGCAACTAGATTTTGTAAGTATAACCATTCATCTCTGGATGTCTTAAGCTCCTCCATTTCTGTTTCCTGAGATACTTTAAAAAGGGATAGAGTTTATCACCTGTTATGTTGCATCAGAAGTTTTATTTCTCTAACTACTGAGTTTGCTTTTATCGGCCCCTTGTAACAGGGCTCATGGCAGGTCTGAAATCTCTCTCTCAAGTCCCCGCACTAGAACCTTCCCTGCAGCCTGGCTGCTCTTACGTTACAGCTTAGTTCAGGCAGCAGGCCAAAAAGCTCAATTAATTGTTTTTCAGAAAATA
This sequence comes from Apaloderma vittatum, assembly GCF_000703405.1. Taxonomy (NCBI): domain Eukaryota; kingdom Metazoa; phylum Chordata; class Aves; order Trogoniformes; family Trogonidae; genus Apaloderma; species Apaloderma vittatum. Next base: position 61,761 of record NW_009702937.1, on the reverse strand, counting down.
AGTGCAGCAGTTTTGTTGTTTAGATCCTTACAAAATCAAGTAAATCCTGTTCTTGAGAGCATCTTGTACCCCCTGCTTGTGTGCACGCACTGGAGGTAACCAAAGGACAAGGATCTGGGGCAATCTGCAGCACAGAACTTGATCCAGAGCAAGGAGTCTGCTGGGTGCACCCCAAGCAATGGTTTCTTCACTGCTGAGTCTGTGTCAGGATTTATCTCCCTTGCTTTGCAAAACTGGACTGGATACCTCTGAGAAAATGCTTTTTCTGGGCTATTAGTCTTTCCTAACAGGTGAAAGATATTTTGAACTGCCTTCTGCAACCTGCTTCTATTTCTTGTCCAGAGCCTGAAAGAGCTAAGCCAGGTGAATTTATTTAAAAGCTAATTTGTTCATGGATTAAAGAACTGGAGTTCTGTGAATCCCTAAACTGAGTCCTAGTGCCAAGGTGGGAAGGCACAGAGGAGCTGAGACCCTGCCAATGGCCATGATTTGTGCACTTCATACAGAATCCCTTTAAACAGGACCTAAAAATGCGTGTGCATGCATAGTGGGGCAGGGTTGGGGGGAATATTGTTTTTAAAGAAGAGAGAAAATGGCATCACAATGTGTTTCTAAGCACAAGATAATGCTTTTCCAGCTGTGCTCATCTTAGGAAGTACCTAGGCTCCCTTCTGCTTCTGAATGAACCTAAGACCTTGCTGGGCTGAGCTAATCTCCGTGAGGAAATCACTTGCCTTGCTGCAGGAGGTCACACCTGGGAAGATGGTGTGTCACGAGCAGACATCAGTTGCCTCCTCACCTGCCTGGGCATCACCTGCCTTCCCTGAGCTCGGGAAGCACTAGCTCCCGCTGTGCAGACGCTTCCCTCACAGGCACGGCCGTGCTCTCAGGAGGATGCCTGTCAGCGTGAGTCTCTCTGCTGTCTCCTCCGATTAGGCAGCTGAGGATGGGGACTGGACAAAGACAGCCCGCTCATGGGAGCAGCAGGAGAAGGGGTGTGCAGGGGAGAGGTGAGCTGAGTTTGCTTTTTGGGACTGTCCTGAGCTCTGCGTATTTTGCAGCCTTGTCCCATGTGGTCTTGTCAACCTGCAGCCTCTCAACAAGCAAACCCGTCCTCGCCACAGGGTACCAAGGCAATACGGGGGACTACAGGTCTCTGCCCTGAGCTTGCTGCCTGGCAGGCTGGACCTGTGTGGGTTAGGGAAAAAGGTGGCTGATACCGGCTGGGAAAAGCTCCTTTGCCAGAACCTCACATCTCCCTCGTTGCCCTGACAAAGCCTGTGCTCAGGGGAGCACGGACCCTCCCTTTCCGGGGGTTGCTCGTAGCTGCTTTCCTCAATTTGTTCTTTGTTTCTCGTTCCTGAGCTGTAACACAGGCAAGAAAGGAGCCCACACTAGGATCCCTGTAGGGAAGCAAGCTATTGTCCTTAAAACAAAGGAACTTTTCCTTAAATGTACCAGGAACAATGCGAAGTGCCCGACAGCCTTTATTTCGTCCTGGACTAAGCTTCCTGATGTTTTCCAAGATGCTCGCCTGGTCTGACAGCTCTGAAATTTAGGCTTCTAACTCTTCTTGATTCGTCTTAGCAGGTCTCCGAATGGCTGTCTCAGAGAGCCCTCAGGGTGAGAAAATGTTTAGCCAGAAACAAGAGGCTTGAGTCTCCTGTCTCCACTCCTAAAAAAAAAAAAGAAAAGCAACACCAAAACAAAACCCACCCAAAAAAACCCCATAAAACCAGAGTAAATGCCACTTATCAAGCTGGAAGGGGCTTCTCTGCTCACATACTGCATGACTTAGGAAAAGAAACACCAGATGGATTATGAAGAAATATTGCAGGATTTCCCCTTACCTTCATCAGGATCTTTAGAAGCTTCTGTATTTCATTTTGGAGGGGAGAAGAGAGGGAAAGGAATGCCTCAAGTCAGCAAACAGGTTAAAACCTCAGCAAAATGGTTTTTCCATGCCCTGTCACCTACTCAGCTTCTCTCTCTGCTGTAGATACCAGCCCTGCCCGGTACCTCAGACTGCCCTGTGGGGAAAGTGGAGATGCTCAGGTGCAACAAGCAGTTGTCTCATCCACACTGCACGGCCATGGAGACCACCTCCAGCAGGCAGCAGAAAGAGCTCAGCCTCAGAGCTTCTCGAAGCCTCCTGGCATAGTCCGTAATCGGAACTGGAAATGAATGCAGATACTGCTGCTGCCTGCTCACGTTATCCCAGCAATCCCAAACTGAAGGGAGATTTATTTTTTTTTTCCCTGGGAGGCTCTGGCATTCCTCCAAGCACAGGGGGACCAGATGGAGCAGTAACATAGCTAAAATTGGGGAGGAGGAAGGGAGGGGAGTATCTGTTAAGGAGCTGGCTTGAAAATAAGATCATGTAAAACAGCTGTTGCTTGGAGGAACAGTTTTGTTGCTGAGTCTAGAAAAGAACACTCTGAGGGCTGATGTAAATAATCAGGCCTGAGGACCAGATGTGTTTAGACTGTACTTTGAAAGGTTAGCAGGTCGAATCTAGAGACACTGAGAAGTGTATGGGGAGGGGGAGAGGGAACCTGTCTGCTGAACAGTACAACAGCTCGCTGCCCGGCTTTCTCACGGTTGCTCCTTGGGGACAGTTTTTGTGGGGGCTCAGAGAGGCTGTGCCTTCAGCTCTGGAGCCTTCAGCGTTCAGGATTGTGAATTTCTCCCGACACGTCTTCCGCAACGTGTTACCAGAGCCGACTCTTCCGCGTATCAGTTCCCTGTGATGCAGATACGGGAAGACACATCATTAGGTAACCATTTATATAAGCGACCTGACATGGGTATGCCTTGTGTTGAGATTTCACAGCTGTGAAAGCCCTGATGATGGCATCTTTGACCCATGGCCGTTGACCCAGTTATCTACTGCATCGCCCCAGCCTCGCCGAGCAGCCCACAGTGGACGTTGCCTTGCCCGGCCCGTATCATTGTCCCACTGAGATGAGCAGGAGCTCTGCCTCACATTTTCCAGTCAGGTATTTGCTTTTGTGGATTGCTATGGAGATGGAAGCCAGTGTGATAGGCATCGCGCAAACAACATGAGACAGTCTGTGTCCTGGGGGACTCGGTATAAACTTGGTGAGTGCGCACTTTGAAAGGCATCCCGGGCACAGAATTCCCATTAACACCATCAAATGGTGCTGCTGTTTAGTGTTTTGAAAACCGATCTCACACTTAGGAGCAGTTTTAGGAGAGAGGGGACAGAAAGAATCAGAGGGAGAGCAGGGCTAGTGCATACAGAGGAGCCATTGCCGCTCACTGAGGACAGGAGCATAAATGGCCTGGTTACTCTAGTATTTTCTGAATTTCTGCCCCAGCCACTGTTGCAGAAGCACACCAGAATTTAGTTTCCTTTCTGTGATGTGCTGGTGTGTTTTATGCAGGACTTTGTGCATGGGTATGAAGAACATGTGGCAAGAAGCTTCAGATACAAGGTGACTCTTAGCCATGATGCAAGGAGACACTTGAGCATAGAGCAGAGCCGAAGTCGTTCTCCTCTTTGGGTGGACATAACAACTCAGCAGATCACACATACAATGAGCAAAGCTATAGCTCACAAGCACAACACGTACCTTATGTAATTTTGCTGTGATGGCCATTGGCACAGAACTGGATTTATGTTCCGGAGAATGTCTAAAACAGCGAGTGTAGGAATTTGGTCTCCTTGGTGACAAAACCAACCAATGGAAAACATACCAAAAAAAAAAGAAGATAAAACCATCCACAGACCTTGCTTTTATTTTCAGAGTGGAGGACAGTAAATTAGCTTGGCTCTTATCTGCTTTTGTATCCATGGCTGAATAGCAAAGGATGCCTGGATTGTTTGTTTGGTTGTTCATGATGGACAAGTATCCTTAAAAAAAGAGGGCTCCAGTTTGCCATAGACAAAGATGAGCAAGAAAGCTAGGCTAGGAGAGCAAGTGTCAAGATAATCCTTCAGCTTTTTGTCACCTGCTTTGTGTCTGACAAAAGCAGTCAATATCGTTGGGAAGCTGCGTGATGCCCTAAGTGGAGCGAGTTGCCTTTTGCCTTGCAAACAGATGACTGGTTTCATCAGAGCTTGCACTATGAGTTGACATTAATGGGTAAACCCTCAGGGGTTTTCAGAGTGGACAGCAGGCTGAGTGGAAGGACTGACCCTCTCTACTCAGCTTGGGCTTGGAAAGGTGGCAGCCTCCGGAACAGCTCCTTGCAGCTCCCTGAGGTCTCAGCACTATCACAAGGGGCATCCTATGGCTACTGGCAGGAGGTAAGCATGCCTCCTACAGCTCCTGCCCAATTTTGTCTTTTCGATTTGTGTAGAAGCAACCCAAGTCATCCCAAAGCAGGATCGTCTACCACCCCTGGAGAGGAGAATTAAAACAGGATTAAACCGCCAGTGAGTTGTAATGATAGGCCTTCCTTCCCATGAGGAAAGCACAGCCCTCACGTGAGCAAAAAAACCTGTGAGATGTCCTGCACACTCAGCTCCTATTGGCAGCTCTCTGAGTGATTTTGGTCACCATCCTTACCATACAGTCTCCACCTCTAACCTCACAATAATGATGCTGAATTATGGTATGATGTATCTTTTGCCCTTCTTGCAGAACCCTAGATTAAAACCAGCATTAATAAAACTGTAGGCTGTCCACACTGGCACACCAGGCAGGAGAAAACAGCTGCCACCTCCAGAGATGTGTGAGCTGTTACAGCCCATGCTGATCCACAGAGAAGAGGGAGCTGCTTTCCTATAAAGAAATCTGAGCCTCTCAGAGAAAGGACAGATCTTAAGATAGTGGAAGTCATCACCTCCCCAGCATGGTGCAGCCATCTAGGGCCAAGCCAGACTTGAGCAATTGCAACAGAGGGTGGATAGCAAAACTGAGATAGTACTGGATGGTGGTAGTCCCTTACTGGCACGGACTGGCACAAATGGCAGTGAGGGGTCTTTGACATTTGCACACTGGTTGGGAGCATCTTACGGTGAGTGTTTGGCTCATGGCACTGCTGGTAGGAGGTCTGGGGTTTGAGAGCAAGGGGCAGCTCTTCCTACCTGCTAGGAGCAAAGCACTCCAGTAACGGTGTTTCTTACATCAAAGATATGCGTTTTCCTTGCATCTGGTGCTCCTAGTCTAGAGGCTGGGAGAGCCAAGACTACTTTGCTCAGTGCTTTCAGGAGGTGGCCACATCTGCTGGGCTGAAAGCCACCTGCATGCCCAGAGTGTGGCACCGCATCCTCAGCAAGCACTCCTGCAACACAAATGCCTTGACAACTCCAAATCAAAACATTTTTTGCTCCAGCTTAACAGACTGGAAAGAAAGATTAGGTTTCCCAGGTGGAAAGTTTCCCACAGAAAATATTGGAGCCCTGTTTTCTTTCTGATTAATGAATGTTGTGACCCTCTCTCCCTAAGTTATTCTAGCAATGCCCCAGGATCCTAATTAAGACTGAGCCCAGCAGCTCTTGGCATTGTGCAAACACATGGGAAGACTCCAGCCCTTCTCTAGAAAGCTTCTCATCTAGTTTGGTTTAGGCAAATGCATCCATTGAATTTTTTTTTTGTACTTTTTCAACAGTGCTACAATGGAGGCTTTCATCTCTACCTCTTGTGTGTATTCCAATGTCATGCCCTCTGCTTTCAAAGGCTTAGGTTTGCCTTTAATTGTGTTGAGAGCCTTTGTCTCTAAGCCTTTAATAATGGATTTTTTTCTCCTCTGCCAAAAGAAGAATTTTGTTTCTTTGCTGGCTTTTCTTCTAAAGCTAAAGTGACAGTTCCCTCTTCTCTATGAGATTTACAAAGCTTATCTTTTAATTTTCAAGAGCCAAGCAGCAAGGGGAGGGGGGAGGAATGAAACGTCATTGTGCCTTTTAAACACTGTCGCTAGGAGAAGGCTTAATGATCTAGAAATACATAAACTCTCAGGGTTGCTTCAATTTAGTTAAGCTAAACCGCTGCTCTTGACAGAGATCTGCCAAAGGATGGAGATGGGGGGAAAAAGTCAACATGTTCTTACAAGCCTGGTCCTGCTGAGCCCCAGCTTTGTCCTTTGGAAGACAGGGGGATGCCTGAGCAGTGTACCCACCCGCTGTTGTGCCATACCCTGAACCTGTGGCAGGTCACTGGGGACAATCTCTCTGTCTGAGACTCTGGATATGGCTGGAGACATAGGCTGTAGGTCACACTCCCCTTCAGTTTCGTTTCCAGTGAAGGCTCCTAGCTGAGGTGTCCATGCTGGGCTTGACTGAGTGTGCTCATTAGCAGTGTAAAACCCTTCCCAGGGTCAGGCTTGTGCTCAGCTTGAGGAGCTGCTCTTCATCGGGGCACAGAGAACCTCTCTGTGCATTTTGTACGTGGGAGAGTGGGAGGCACTTTGCTTCCACAGAAGAAAATAACCTGTGGTCAGCTTGAGGGATGACTGTAGTGTGTGATTCGAGCCCACCTTCCAGTATTAGAAACCAGAAGGCAAAGACAGATCCCGTGTTCCTTCTGCTCTAAACTCACTGTTGTCACTTTGCATCTCACGGCTCAGAGGATTTGCCTCAGCCGAGGGGAGGACAGTCCTGGGAGTGCAATCAAGATGCTCCTCAGGTTCTGCAGGATGATGCGGAACGAGGTGGTCTTCCAAGCTGTAAGTGTTTCTGCCCCTGCGGTGCATGCGTCTTTTGCGGGAAACACAAGTCTGGAGAGCGGGGGCTGTCTTTCCACTGAAGAATGAGATAAATGGATTAAATGGTTTCATATCAATTGAACTCTTGCTGACTTACCCTGACTGAGGAGCTGGTGTTAGAGCAGGTCTTCATTTTGTGCTGGCTGATAATATAATTTGCTTGATGAGTTTTGCTCAGAATAAGACAAAACAGAGCGGGAGGGAGTCCTTTTGCAGCTAATTCGTAGTCACTGGAGCAGGAGACCTACCCTTGAAGTGAGTTATAGCAGAGAAGAGCTGAAAAATAGTGTTTTCCAGATGGTAGGATACAACCCTGCTCTGAAACTCGGGTTTTGGGCTGTCTCTGACACAAGCCGACTTTCTGGTCCTTGGCTGCTGACTGCACAGTGTTCCTAGAGACCCTGCAGAAGTCTTCCCTGCCTTGGCAGAAGTCCATCAAGCTTGAGCTACCTCTCACGAAATGTTTCAGTTGTAACCATGCAGTAGTTTCTAATGAAACTCTTTAATCTGAAACCGTGACCGTCTCTGGAGCGTGTTGTGGGGCCAAGTGCAGCGCACATCTTCGTGTGGGGGGCAGCAGGTGCCGTGTTTCACAGGAGCCCACCCGGCAGTGCTGGTGCTACGTGCCCAGAAATCATATGGGAGGCTGAGTCTTCAAAAACACAGTGT
>NW_009702937.1:15536-54389 GCF_000703405.1 Apaloderma vittatum | reverse complement strand
TTCCCTGTTTCTAATTTGAAAGAGGCACATGAGCACTCTCCCCTTAAGCTTCCCTCTGCAATGGAAATGAAAGCATTAAGACATTTCACAGCAGGAGCCATGGCTTGTGCTGCCGGGGGTTGTGTGCTTCGTTCCTCCAGCTTGCTGGTCCTCAGCCTCGTTTCCTTCCGCAAGACCTCGCGTCTACCCCCAATTCCAGAGACTGCGGTGAGCGGCATGACATAAATCTTTAGGCAAACAGCTGAATATTGTAACCTCATTTGGTAAACGAGAAAAATAGGCTTCCCAGAAGATGCCTTTCACTTTAATTATTAAGTAAATAGGAGAACAGCCTTCTGTCTAGCTGAGCTGGCGGCTTATGAAGAGATCCAAGCGAAGCCAACGCAATCAGTGAGCTGTCAAGCTTCCAGCCTGTTTGCTCCTCCTCTGGAGCATCCTAGTGTGAGTCTGGGAGCTCTGCTTTGTGTGGAGGGTAGCAGGAACTAGAAGGACAGGCAATGCTGCTGATGAGTGCCCTGCTTGTCCTTGGATGGACAAAATATGGTCCAGACCTCCTCCCAGAGTGGGGTTTTGCTGCCCGCCATCAGGAGCTGGGGCTGTCCAGGAGACTGCTGGCAGACAAGAGTCACTTCAGCTTAGGCAGAGTCCATGGAAAATGAACAAAGGCTCACCTCCACGTTCTGTGGCGAGAGGCTTGCCACCTCAGGAGCAAACAGCAGGAGACCTGTCTGCAGGCAGAGGAGGCCAGAGCTAGGACGTTCAAGGCACAAGCTGTTGCCTTGGCAGGAGTCAGTGTGTCCCTGGGAGTTGGCTTTGGGTGAGAAGGGGAGCCAGTGGTGACAGACCAGATGGGGGTGCTAGCAAGCCACAGGACGCTCAATACTCCTGCCAAATCTTTAATAGCTTTATTTGGGTGAGTTCATCTTCTTATTCCACTTCTTCCCTTTCCAAGTTAGAAGCATGGAGGAGGTACACGTTAAACCCTGTGCTGTCCCTCTGGCTTGATGGCAATGTAGCCACAGGGGTGTTCTCGCTGATCTTGGTCTGTTCACACGTACTGGGGTAGCACCCGTGCGCTCTGGGGGAGCGGAGGTGAAAGCCAGGGTGTCTCATCCAGTGCCTTGTGCTGTACAATATCCCCTCTGTCCTGAAGAGACTTCAGTTTTTAATCCCCCAAATAGATATTTCTACAAAATTCTATTATTATTTTTTAAAAAAATCTGAAAGATGTTGCTTTCATTTCAGGCAGAGGGAACTCATTTTGAAACCTCAAGAGCTGCTGTGAAATGGGATCGTCATCCACCAGGGAGCTCCAGTGCCTACGTGCCTTACAGCAATCGTGATGAGGCCTCATCCCAGCCTGGCACGTGAGTTATGCAGTGCCACTCGGGAATATCAGGAAGTTTGCCGAAATTCTTATTTAGCAGCGTAGGCTGGGTTTGCAACTCCGTGGTGGTTTTAGTGCTCAGGCTCGTGACTCTAAAATCAGACAGCAACGTCTAGCAAACAAGGTGCACTCCCACCAAGGCTTGGTTTATTTTTTCTCATCTTGCTATGCACAAGTACTTCTTGTTTCTTTTTTTTAAATTTCCTTCTCCTCACACTCTGTCTCATTTTGTGTACGTGGGAATGGAAGCAAAGGCTAGTGCAAGACCAGCCAAAGCTCCAGTCTTCTCGAGCAGCCGTTTCCGAACTAGGTATTAAGGCTACGTGAGCAAATGGATAAGGATGTTCTTCTCCACATTCGTGCTTTTGTACATTTGGTGGGCTCCAGGAAGCTCGAAGTACCTCTTTTTCTCTGGCCTGATCTCCAGATTCCCCTTCTAGGCCAAGTGAGGAGGAGAAACAAGCTCTTGTCAGGAGCTGGAGCAGGCATTTGCTACAGGGCAGGGGAAGGCAGGCAATGTGATGCCTCCCAAATCCAGCACCCTACCTCCTCCTGCCCAGCAGCTGACCAGACAAAATGTTGCATCTGAGCCAAGCAGCTTGTACTCACGTAGCCTTCCAGCTTTGGAAACTACAAAAATCTCACAGAGAATAAAAGGATAAGAAACCTACAGCTGCTGGAATTCATATGCTCTTTGATACGCTCGGCTTCCCAGTGTATTTGCTCTCTGGGTTCCCAGAGGAGACTACAGAGACCAAAGCATCCCCACAGGCCAGTTCCCAGGTAGGGAACCAGGTAATTTCAAGGTAACTGAAGGCTACCCATCCTTTGCCCCTTGCCCTTCCCTGGTTGCTGGCTGTAGGAAGCAGAGGAGAGCCAAGAGGAAGACCAGGTGGTCTTCAGGCATATAGCGTGTATGTTTTTTTTGCAGGAGGGCACAGGCTCTAATGAATGTGTAAGGAATTACGGGACGCTTTTTGGAGCAGGCACCCTGAAATGCTAGTCTTTGCAAGAGGTGCATTCGCCTACTGCTGAGCTCCTCAGCATCCCTGGTCTCCAGGAGCAGCACAGCCTGGTCAGGGAGGGAAGTGTGTGACCACTAGAAAGTGCTTGTCATGCTGGGAATTGACATAATGCTACAGATTTAATGAAAGGACAAAAAAATTGAAGGAAATTGGAGGGGGGGTATTTCCTCTCTCTTTTTTCTTTTTTTTTCTTTTAAGAGAGGGGAAGAAGTATTTTGATATTTTTAGAGTTACTGACAGTCAGCTTGGTAGAAAAGCAACATCTTAGCAATCGGCTGTAATTTATTCTGCTAAATGGGACTCTTCTTCCTTCTGTATCTGGGGCTTTTTTCATCTTTGCAGAGCAGCAAGCTATTCTCACTCCTAGCCCTGCCGTTTTGTCACCGTGTGTGCAGCTGATGTGGGCGAGGACACCACGGTTTCATCAGCCAGCTGAACCCTGCACGGAGCAGCACGCAGCATCGGTCAGGGACAGAGGGTGATGCTCCCTGTCCTGGACGTGGAGGCAGACCCTCGACTGCCAGTGTTGGCACAGGCTTTTCATCTCAAAACACAAGGTACATAATCACCTGTTAGGGAGTACTCAAAGATCTGAAGCTGGGATCCACAGTCTTGTTTGAATGTCAGTCTGTATTGCATCCAGATAGATCAGAAAGCGTCAGGCTGGCTTATGAAAGCAGCACCCCCCCCTTGGCATAATCCATCCCCCTAGCCACGCATATGAATGCAAAGAGGAAATGTTATTTCTGTGGTGACACATCCCTGAGAGCACCTAATCTGGATTTATTGAGGTCGTAAAACTGACTTATCGCTGCGGTACCTAGACTGTAGGATAAATAGAAGTCTTCTATTTATAATGCTGCCAATCTGGCACCTCTCATAAGCACTAAAAATAAAACTTTTTGTAATGCAAGTCAAATTAATGGGTGCTCTTTTTGCATTGTCTATGAACCAACCCCTGATCCTGTGGCATGCTGCATGCTGTCGGAGTTTGGCAAAAATTCCACACAGCATTACTGAAATGCCACCTCGTTGGAGGTCTGGTCTCCATAGTAGCGGATTCTCCTTTTCCTTTGGGTGGTCAGACTGTGTGCCCACTTGTGGCCTCTCTGCAAGTCTAGGGCAGGAATTATTAGCCCTGATAACTGAATTCTACAAGCAAAGCCCAGGAAAAAGGGAGTTTGCCGTGCTGGATCTGCCTAATGCATGCTTCTGGCTCGCCTGCATGGGGCTGGATTGATTCAAGCTAGCATAAGATGCACCCTCCTCTCAAGCTAAGCTTGGAAGAGCTTGCAGCTGGAGTAGTTTGCAGGGTGAGTGCCAGTGGAAGCAACAACTGAGCTGATGTTCAAACTGCCAGATCTAGCCTTGTCCACCCATGTTGTCCACATGGGAACCAGGGCCACTTGCTCTGCTGCTGGCTCCGATGCAGAGAAGATGCTTCAGAGACCAGACTGACACACCAGAGCCCAACAACCCCGGTCTTGTCAGGCTCACGCAGTCCACCATGTAGTTATCAAGGCATGGGTACACTACGACAGTGGACCTGGATTAACTTGTAAAGTGATCTGTTAAAGCTTTCCTCACCCTCCAGCTATATTGAGTTTGGTACCAAATATATTTTTTATATGTATGTAAAGCCTTAGTACTTTTTTAATTTATCCATGTAAAATATGTATTTCTAACAGATGCAACTTTCCCCTCCAGCCCGCTTGGCACAGTGGAAGGGTCTCAGATCTTGTTCCCCACTTGGGCTGTAATGTTGAATAGCCTCCTAACTTGCTTTCTGGCAGGAAAGCAGAGAACTGGATTTTATTAACACTGTTGCAGACAAGATCATAAGACAAATACCTGCTGTTGTGATTTAGCACTAGCTGGGCTTCCCTTACAGTGTTTTCTGGTTTTGTATTTACTTTCAAAGCAGATTGATCTCTCCCTTGCTATAGTTTCCAATTACTGAGGTCTGTGAACATCGTCCTGTTGAATCTAGCTTCTCATAGCGCCACTGGAGAGGCAGGAAGGGAGACAGGTGCTGAAGGTGGTCCTCCACCAGCTCTCAACATGCCTGGCTTCAAGAAGTGACCTAAACGATTGCTGACCAGCTGCTAACCAGGGCTGCCAGGAACCCTGTGAGCGCTTTGATGCCTTCCCGGTGCAGATGAGTGCACCATGTTCAGCCCACACCAAAGCTCTGTGTTGCTAATCGATCTGGCAAGGCTGTGTGGGAACGTCACCATCATGCTGGGATGGGGATGGGGAGCACTTGCTGGGGGGCTCTGCAGGGGTCCTGGCACACGGGATGAGCCTCGAGCACCAAAACCTTGGTCTCGCACTGACTTGTGTTTAAAGGAGCATTTCTTGCTCCAAGAAGGAATGTTTTCTCAAGTCATGATTTCTTCCCACAGGAGACCTTTATGGCAGAGCTGGCACAATTTGAGTTATGGCGTGATGCAACACCGTGTGGAAGCAACAGATGATGATGGTCCCCTAACATCTTTGGAAAAGAAAACCAGAAGGCCAAATAGTTCCAGCGCAGTAAGTGCAGTTAAACTCATGATCGGATTTTTTGGCTCTTTGTTTTGTTTTTTTCTACCTGTGACTTCACTCAGTTTTCAGAGAGTAGATGCCAGACGGACATGGGGGAAAAATCATTCCCAAGCCTCCTGTCCCAAATGTAGCATTAACCATGATGAGAAGGGCAAGAAGCAGAGCTGCCAAAATTGCCTTACTCAGTGCCTGTGTCTTTACAACTTAAAGCAGTAGGAAAACTCACAAGCTGCACAGCAGCAAGTGCAGGCAAAGGGGATTTTAAGAAATTTTTGGAGGGTACTGTGGTCAAATTTGTTTGCTTCTGGGTTTAGAATCCTCAAGGACACCCGCTGAGCCTAAATATTGATGGGGTTAATGCAAATAGTGGTGAGATCAATAATGAGGTGAGATGAAGGCAGTGCTTTCAGGGGTTGCAGCCACCTAGGAATGGAGCTGCCTGCAGAATTTCTGAGGTCAGGTCAGCCCTTGCCAGGCAGGCAGGTGGCAGCTTGGTGGCAATTGCGCAGTTGGGCAGTCTTGGAAAAGAAAGCCAGAAGGCCCAATAATTCCAGCACAGTAAATGCAGTTAAGTGCCACCATATGACTTCTTCTGCAGAGGAAGAAGCACCTAGGGTGAGCCATCCCCACCACTTTTCCTTTAAAATTAATCTTCCAGTTCTTCTTCTCCAAGCACTGGAAAAACACGATGGCCTGTCAGGGTCACACAAGTTGGCAAGGTAATCTTGAAGAGCAAAGAGAAAATGAGCCACAGGGAATACAGGAATTCCCCGTGGATATTATCCAGTCTTTTGCTCTGCGCCAACTACATCTGGGAGAGGGTTGGTGGCAGGAGGTCAAGACATTTCTAATGGTAGAAATCCTGAGGGGGATCAGAGAAGAGGGAGAAAAACTTTATCAAGGACAGATGATAAAACCCCGTCATGGCAGAAAAGAAGTAGCAGCTGCTGCTGGCCAGTGCTTTGACCTGTTAGAAAATATTGCAGCCACTAAGAATAGATTTGAACAATTTTATTTCCTGCAAGATTTGTTGATACAAGTTGGGAGGAGAGTAGGCAAATATTTTCCAGCAAGGACAGGAAAGAAAATAGTAGGATTTTCTGCTTCACTTAGGAAATCAATTGCTTTTGTCTCCAATGTTCCCATTAGTTAGCCTGTCTTAACCCTTGCCCCTCTGCTAACCTCTGTGGCATGGGGTTACCAACACAGGCAGAAACCTGGCTTAGTAACAGAAGTTTGCTTGAATACATCTCTCCCTGCAGATGGAGAACGAAAGTCAGGTCACTCAGGGACTGGGAGAAAATAAGAGCCTGGATAATAACAGGTCAGGGAAAGAGCCAGTTTCATAACTGGTCGATCCTCAGAGACCATTTCTTAGCAGAGAGGAGGAGAGTGTTTGGGGGAAGCTCTTTTGGAGGAAGAGCATCCTTTGCAGCAGCGGGCTCAGAAGAAAGGATGGGAGATGTAGCAGAGAGACAGCTGGTGGGTGGGAGGAGGGAAGATGCAGAGCTTCACAGCAGGGCAGCAAGTAATGTGTGTGTTTGCAGGCTGGGAATTTTGGGGGCTGAATGATGGAATTTGCTTATTTGTAGCAACTGAGATTTCACTAGCAGAGGAAGATTTCTTCTTCCCCATACCAGGCCCCTTCCAGAAACCCCAGCATTGCTAACAGTCATTAGCAATAGCTCATTGTCTGTTTGGTTTTCCTTAAAACCTCAGCCCTGAAATCATGTAATTGCATGAGTATCTGCTTTAGTCTTTTCAGAAGGGTCTTTTTCAAAAATTTTTGTGACCAACCCTCCTGATCAAGAGGGAAGTTTTAAAACCATGAAAACTCATAGAACAGAATGAAACAAATAACTGTGAACTGTTAAAAAACCCATCCAACAAACCACTCGTCTTTCGGGGACATTCACAATGCTTGAATGCACGTGGCTGGCAGGATCACAGCTGCAAACTGCAGCTGTTAAAGCTGTTGAAAGAAACATCACCATCTCAATCACTGCACATGAGCTGTGATAGTTAAAAGCTTGCCTCCAGTCCCTTTCCCCTTTCTCTCTCCAAATTCCACCATTCCTGGTGCCTACAAAAATTGCTTCATTTTCTGTAAGCGCTGGGAGCTGCCAGCACACACAGCCTGGGTTTGATGGCCCATTTACTGGGGGACAGCTGAGGTGGTGAAGGCCACCAGCAGCTCCTAGAGAGCTCCCACCACAGCCTCTTCCTCTATGCTAGCATGATTAGTGGGTTGTGATCTCAGAGATCCCTTCCCTCACAGAGGTATGTATTAATTAGCCTTGCTAATGTATTTCTCACTCTGGGCTTTGCTTTTCTCCTGTCCCACTATTGCACCCGTGGCAACATATCACTTCTTGGTTCCTTGTGCCCGCCGTACTCCATGGCTTAGGTTCTGGGCAGTGCACAGAAGCCACAGAAATGCCTGTCTCTCCAGCTTCTCATCCCCAAGACTCAATCAGCAAACGCACCTTGCTGCCTGTGGTCCCTTCAAGCAGACCATGGTGCCTGGGCTATGATTTTCCTGCTGTAGGTTCAGCTGTCCCGTGCATGTTTCCTAGCCCAGCCCGGGTCTCACTGCTGGCATCGCCACCTCCCAGCATCTCCGCTGTTGGCACTGTCCCCTGCCAGGTGACTGTGTACTCCTGCAGCTCTCAAGGCAGAATTTTCCCATGCGACCATCTCCAGTGACAAACTCTCCCATAGCATCGTTTTGCATCACACCTGTGTGCACTTCCCAAAACAATGGAGCAAGGTGGTTGCTCCTCTGCCACTGAGCCTGTATTTTCCCTCTGATATAAACATTTCTGAACACCTCTGAGGTGGAGCATCTCCTCTCACGGCATGAGCCGGCACTCAGGAACATGCCTTGTGAAGGAGGTGTGGTAGAGGAAGGGGGGAAGCATGGCCTCTTGTTGCTGGCAGAAAGGCAGAGACTGCAACCAAGCAGATAACGGGGACCCAGGCTGAGAATGACAAGAATGATGATTAATCTGTGGGCAAAGACTGTGTGAGTTCCCAGCTTCAGGCCTAGGAGAAACATTTTTTTTTTTAAGAAATTACTGACCAGATACTGTGATGGATGGGGAGTGGGGGGAGAACCCAGCGAACCAACCTAACAGGCTTCAAACCAGTGTTTGTGCTGCTAATTGTTTTGGAATTCCCACAGTATAAGGAATACGTACGTTTCCCTCGCTCAGCGCTCAGCTGAGAATCACTTACTCAAACGCGCAGACACGTGGGTTGAATACAAACAGCGTAGCCTGCCCTCGTGCCCGTGCTTTTCTCTTGAACTGGTGCTTGGCCTCTGCAGCTGCTGGTGCAGTTTGGTTGTGCCTTGGGCTTGCTTGGGGGTGTTTCCTACACACCGCTGACCGCTTGAGCTGATCTCTTCATGGCCAGGGTTTTCTTTGGCATCTTTTCCTGGTTTTGCTGGCTCTTGAATCAAGCTGAGCTGGTGCAGAGACTCTCTCTGAAACCGTACCCTGTATACATGGACTGTTATGGTCCTGCCAAAGGACTTAGTGGATTTCTATGCCACTGACCAAGTCATTAGTGGCTACAAAAATTATAGAGGAGCACCTGAACTTCAGGGGAGACCTAACTGGATTTAAATTTGTGGGACTGGGTGGTTTTCTTCTTCTTTTAAATTGTCCTTAATGATGTTTGCTTAAAGCGGTGGGAAAGCTGCAATGAGTGGTTTGGTAGCTGGGGCAGGAGGGATCATGATGCCTGTGTGTTTATATCCTTCTCTGCTATGGACTGACCACCTCTGATAAGACTCTTGGCAGACCCCAACAAATGTAAATGGTGCTATGAGTAAATTGTCTGTGTGTTGGTATGTGGTGGAAAAAAGAGCAGATGATGGAAGACACCTGTGAGTTTCCTGGAAGTGTGTATAACCTGCGTGTGTTGGCTTGGTCACTTCAGGCTGGGCTGAAGGACAGAGCCGTTGAGCCAAGCCAGAGAGGAGCTGAGGGCTGTGGGGACTGGACTGCTCTAGTGAAGGCAGAAGGGCTGCCTTTGGTTTTAGCACAGTAATTTGATGGGTGCCAGGGGCTGTTTCTTTTTCCTCACACCCTAGCTCCAGGTGGTTTTAACGCAGACATCCACAACATCACCCACTAAGCAAACAGAAGGGAGGAGGAAAGGGTGTCAAACCAAGTCTGGCAAGCAGGGACATGGTGGCCCTGCTGTGCTGGTGGCACGCAGCAAAGCTGAGGGCTTCTTCCCAGAGTCGTTTGTCTGTTATGAGGGCAGCAGGGAGGCTCTTAGCTTGGCTGTGTCCCCCATCAGATCCCTGTGAGCTCTGCACGTAAAAGCAGGACTGCAGTGACCATCCAAGCAACACCTAAGGGAATTCTTCCTTGCAAGGTAAGAGGTGCTTAAGTGTAGTATTTCTCTGAGCTACAAGTAGGACAGCAAGCCCCAGCTCTTGCCTACACAAGGTTGGGGGGAGTTCAGTACCTCTCTGAGCAACCTGTCCCACCAGAGTGTTCGTTTCATATTGCTGAGTCCTCCAGTAACGTGTTTTCCCTTGTCCTTTCTGTCCTTTGTATAGGGAGATCTTTGCTGCTATCTCAGTCCTGTAAAGATGGCAGAGTGAGTTTTGTTTTTCAGGAGGGAAAATTGGGTTGCAGTCATCCCAGACACAGCCCTTTCTCCCCAAAACAGCTGACAAGATAGAGGGACCCACCCTGAGAGTGCTCCCTCCTGCCTCAGGCCCCACTCTGCCTCTCTTGCAACTCCTACATGGCTCCTTTGGATGGGAACAGATGATGCCAAGCCAAAGGTTAGGCAGGCAATTTCACTCGGTGTTGTAATAAGGGCAGGCTGGTGCCTGTGCTTTGCAGGCATGTTATTAATATTCACAACCTTCAGAAAATCGCTGCTCTGCCTCAGCTTCTCTTTGCTGGTAGGAGCTGTTTGAAATCCATGTTGCCTTTCTTTATAACCTCCAGACATGCATCTTCTGTGAACTGGATCCTCTCCTACTTAAGGCACAGAGCCAGCAAAACCTCCTTGAAAACTCAAACACTGGAAGTCCACAGCAATGGTTTCATTCTCTGTCTTGATGGGTAGAGGGTAGCAGCGTCTGCTCCTGAAAATGCCCTGCCAGACCATTTCAGGTGTCCACAGGTGACAATGTTCTCCTTTCACTGGGAGGTTTCCACCTGCTGTTGCATGCCTGCTGCTCTCGTCCTGCAGGCCGGGTGTGGAAACTGAGGCAGAGGTGGGGACAGGGAGCGAGTGACTCCTCCAAGTCACCATGTAAGCAGCAGCTCAGATGACTCCCTTCCCAGCAGATGACATCCTGGACTTAGGAGGTCTTGCTTCCCTGGTGGTGACTGGGCATCCTACCACATGCTTGAGTGGCTGTCTTGTGAGTAACTCTGTAATGAGCTGTGCAGTCATCAGAATAGATCTCACAGATAATCTTCTTCCATGGTGGAAATATTCCACTTATTTTTATCCTTATTTCCTGTCTGTTAGCCAGTTAATTATCCCTTGGAGGACTTTCTCTAAGTCTCTTTTGGGAAGGGAACTTGGCAAATACTGCCTGAATGTCCTTGTCCATTTAAATGAGAACAGAGGATTCAATTTTAGTATCTTATGGAGAAAAAACATCTTTTTTTTTTTTCGGTGAGACTGTGTGGTTGCTTTTTTCCTGACTGTGGCAACCTGCCAGCAACAGAACTTTCTGTTCTAGATCTTCTCTGCCGCAGTGCACGTGCAAGCAGCCGCCTCTGTAGAGGGAGCGTGACCAGGAGGCATCAAATGGATGGACACCTGGGCTTCCTCCAAAGCTGCTTGTCCCAGGCCGAGGCCATCGTGCTGCGTCGCATCCCTTTGTTCTCCTGATCATCAGCGTCTTTAGTGGATGTCCTTGAGGAAGCATTTAAAAATGCAAACCATTTTTTTTGTTGCCATAGCAACCACTCTTCTGGAAATGGGGGAAAAAACTGCACATCCCCAGGAGGCCAGAGCCACTTTGTGAGATGCTGGGGGTTTGTGGTGGGTGTCAGTAGCAGGAGGGCAGGTTGCAGTCACCTGCCCTAGGTTGCTTACTGCTGCCATGGGGCTGCGTAAGAGTCTCACTGGCAGGTCTCGGTGCCTCCTGAGGGCAACATCTCGGGCTTAATTTGAAGATACCTCTGGTATCCACTACCTCTCAGACTCCTATGAGCCCAGGCTATGGTTTTGTGTAAGCCCACGCTGCAGCCAAAGGAGCTCTACAGATGAGCAAACATGACCCTGAAGTTTCCCAGCAGCGATTGCAGGGCTGCTGTGTGAAAACGCAGAGTGATGTGGTGCATCTTCCCACTGTCACATGTCCCTTTGCAGGGACTGGGTCCCGTTGTTCCCAGTTATCCACCTGCAGATTGACCTATTAATACAGACAATACATGCCATGCTTGGGATGAAACATAGCAAATATCTTGTTTAGCGTTCCCATCAGAGCCTGGGAACCTGTCCAACCTCCTGAAGCCAGGGAGTCAAGTGGGAACACAAGAAAGTGCTGGCAGCAAACCCACTGCATCCCTCACCTGCTTCCAGAACCACAGCTGGCAGATGGTAGAGATCAGCCAGATTGATCCCAAGCAGTTTGTGGATACTGATTTCATGCAAATGCAAAGGGAATGTGGGGTTATCCCTTTCAGGTTGCTGGCACTGTAATTTAAAAATGGTGCTTCCAGAGCATGGCCACTCACTCCGCTCCCCAGCAGGGTGGTTCGGAGCTGCCACACTTGCTGCCGTGCTTTCACTGAGTTCCTATGTGTGCTGCAAGAGCAGGTGTATGAATGGGGCCAGGCCTTTGGCAACCAAAGACAGCAAGCCTGTGGATTTCCTTCTGTGCTAGAGTTGCATGCTAGAAGGGATTGGGGATGGAGTACGTGTTTCAACACTTACAAAAGTCTGTGCCAGACAAAACGGCTGCTTTTTAATACATAACCTCTGCTATATCTGTGTACTGAACTCAAATGGCCTCTTTGGATCAATCCCCAGGGAAAAGCTTCCAAGGCTGGCAATGCACTACTGGAATTGTCCTCCTGAATCTTCCTATTACCTGTATGGAATGCACTGAGGGGTGGAGGAAAACCCCCTGGTCTGGGCATTGCTTTAGTGTTTGAACAATCTGTCTTCATCTTCGAAACTCTTGTACAAAGCGGAGGAAATTACTTTGTCTCCGTGGCACCTCAAACACAAACTTTTGGGGTTCTGTTCTCCATCCTCACTCTTCTATATTGTTTCCTGAGAAGAGAAGGACTTTTCCTAGTGCAGGTTGGCAGAACTTCTCATAAAGCTAAGAAGGGCATCAACCTTTGACTTCTAATTGATTTTGCTTCTGTCTCTCATGTGGCTCCATCAGACATTTAATGCACCGAAGTTTGCTTAGGGCAACTCCTTCCTGTCTCCAGAAATTATTTCCAGCACTGTCTGACACCAAGACACAGCTAGGCAGAGCTTGGAAGCCAACCAAGTTATTACACCTTCACAGGTTACTGAGTGTCACTGAATCACAGCAGGGATGTGCCTGTGCTGTTAGTCTGTGGGATGTGTGAGCCACAAAGTGCTTTTGGTCCTTCTTCTGCATTGCCTTACATGGAGCACAGCAGTCCCAGAAAGCTCATGCGAAGAGGTACATGCATTTTTAAAGGGTCATTATCTCTGTTGTCTCCAATATACTGAGTTAGCATCTTTCCTTCTAACAGGAGCTCCTGCTGAGAGCTGTCAGTGATGGGTAAGGAGCTGTAAGTGATGCTCGAGGAAGGACCCAGCAGTGACCCTTTTTGAGACACGTAGACGCTGTTGGGGTGACAGCGATGTGACAGCATCCATTTCACATGATGCATTCCTGGGAAATTATCTCTCAGCAAGAATGTGAAGGTCTTGCATCCGCTTGCTCTTGTGTGAAACCTCCAGTTCTGCAATGTCCAGTTATGTTTTTCTCCCTCCCCCACTTCCCAAGGGATTTCTGAAGGGGCCCCGTGTGCTCCCACAGCCAGCGGGGCAGGGCTTGCACCCAGCAATCTAGCAGCTCTGTGCTGTCCATGGGAGCATGGTGTGAACTCAACCTGAACAGCTCGCTTAGCCATGTTAAGCACTGCGCCTCTGGGCTTTATTTTACATACCTGTGGTTAAATACTTCTCTATTAGACACTATTGTTTTAGTCTTGCGGGATTTGGGGTGAGGAATTCCAGTTCTGTGGAAATCAGCGGTGCTGCTGCCTTCCAAGCAATCAAGATCCTGTTTCTTTGCTCCATGAAACACAGGGCTAGTTTTCCTGGAAACAGTAATCCATGTTATTGCTCATCACTGATACCGCTAGCCTGAGCCAGATTTGGTTTGATTTTCAGCTGAGTTTTGGATCTGTTCTGATTTAGACTAGGTGACATGGGCTCTGCTAGAGTTGTTCTTCACATGAGAAGGCATCCCTCGGCATTTGTGCCATGGAAATGGGCCCATTAATTTCTTTTCCACTTACAGACCCAGCTGCATGTTCCTCTTTTAAAAGCAAAGAGCTCCTTAATGCAGAATTTTCTTCCCTAAATGTAAGAGTGTTGCTGACTCCTAGACAGAGGTGCTTCCACCCACCTCCAGAGTCTAAGCCATGGATACATCCTGTTCAAGACCCAACCCCTCATATCTAGCTCTTCTGACCTACTGGCAGGACTTCTTAGATGCAAGGACTGATTTTAGTCAAGGTAAGCTATGACGATGTTTGAGCAGCTCAGATGAACATCTAAGTGATGTTGCAAGCATAAATGAAATAAACCAAATTAATGTATCACTTTTTATTGATAAGTGATTTTACCTTTCTGATGAAGTGAGCAAGCCTGAGCATTGCTACAGAAATTTCAAGTGGATGGGAAACAGGATGAGAGTCAACAGGATGTGTTTAGAAGTGACCAGCACTGCATCTTCATTAGTATCTTTCTTAATGAGCAGGGCACGCATGGAGGAGTGTACGTATCGCTTCTGCAGATGAGGCAGTTGAGAGCATTGCCAATGTGGAAGAGGATCTGAATGTCACACAGGAAGGACGGAGCAACCTTGGGGACTTTTACAAGAAGTGGTGTGAGATGTCACAACTCAGGTGGTGTGTTTGGATCTATTAATAAAAAGTTCTCCCATTGCTAGATTCTCATCCACCTGAATTACTAGAGGAAGAGGAAGTGGGGTAGTAGCTAATTGCAGGATGACTATAGGTGCAGGCGGATGTTGCTAGTGCAATCCTAAGAGATGTATTTAGCAGAGAGGGAAGTATTGCTGCCTCCGCACAAGGCTTTGATTAGACCTTGCCCAGAACATTGCTTGTAGCTCAGGAAGAGCAAACTGCCAGTAGAAGTGCAGTGGAGCAGCAGGCAGTGAGGGGCCTGTCCTACAAGGGGACGCTAGTGGAAATATCAAATTGAATGTGGCTATAGCTGTGCCCCTCATCTGTGCCCCCTTGCAAAGGTCAGTCAATGAGGACACTGTGCCAGAGGACAGGTGATCAGGGTCTGGGTATGAGCAGGCATGGGCTGGGAATCTGGCAGTGTCTTTCCCATCCTGCTGGTGAGGACATCCATGAGGCCATGAAAGCACTGTACCTGTCTACAGCTATTCCCACCCGGAATAAACTACTGTCTTAGTGTAAAACTGTGCTTAAGGTGGAACGAAGACAGACAGGAAAGAGAAGATTGCGTACTGATGGTTTTGCTTTACCAGTGCAACATCCATATCTGCGTGCGTGCACTTGTTTGCATATATATCTCCAGCAATCTTAGCTGGATCCATTTCCAGCCTCTAAAGCTGCAAACTTGCTGTTAGTTACCTTCCCAGTTTGCCCCACAGGAACATCATTAGGGCTGTCTAGGCAAGGAAATGATCCTACGTGGCTTTTGTGGAGTGGTGTAATAGTGGAGTAATTAACTCGTGTAACTTAATGTGAATGATTCCAGTGCCAGAAGTCAGTGCTCTCGTGGTCTAATGCCCCACCATCACTGCACTCATTGAATTGCTCTCTGTAGGAGGTTTAGGCTTGAGGCTGCTCAGCGTCAGTAGTCTTTGCCTTTGGGAGGGAGCGGATAGGAACAGGGTAAGAAGTGCACTCTCAGCAGGCTGCCTACTTGGGAATGGTGCACTTGCAGCTTCACAAAGTCACTCTGCCCTATGGGGTTTCCTGAACCCAGCCCAGAACGTGCCCTGGCATAGGACTCACTCTCGATGCCAAACTCTGAGCGCGGATGAATTTCTGTAGCAAAGCAGTGAGCTCTTTGGACCTAGCAGAACACACAGAGCCTACCTAGGCTTTCCAGGAAGGCTGATCTGCCCTAGAACAAGACATCCTGAGCAGCATTACTCTTTGGCACATCTTCCGAGGTCTTTGTGTTTAGCTCTCATAACTCACTTGCAGCAACCAAGGTTAATACTGGCAAGGAAAAGCATCCCTGATGTGTTTGTGAAAATCCTAGGCACTAGCTAATGAATCTATAAAGAAAGGTTTTTCTTGGCAAAACTAAACCAACTGCTGTCGGCTGCCCACAAAGCAGCATCGTGGTTGCTGCTGCTTCTGAACAGTTGGAGGGAAAATCTATTTTTTGCAACATGCAGACACCAGATATTGTATTCAGTTCAAAGGTGGTAACGTAAATCTCTATTTTCCACCAGGGCTGTTAACATAATCCAATATTCATTTACAGCACTCATTGGCAAATATAGGTTTGACATTAAATAATTCACCTCTGGTGCGTAGCAGTTAATGCAATTATTCTTCAGAGTAAAGAGTAAGAATACATAAGAATAAATATTCTTAAGGAGTAGGTAAGACTCCTTTGCCTGAGATTTCAAGTCTCAGCCTGGAGAAGAGAAGGCTCTGGGGAGCCCTTACAGTGGCCTTCCAGTACCTGAAGGGGGCTCCAGGAAGGCTGGGGAGGGACTTTTTATAATGGCATATGGTGATGGGGCAAGGGGCAATGGTTTTAAACTAGAGCAGGGTAGTTTTAGGAAGAAGCTCTTTACTATGAGGGTGATGAGACACTGGAACAGGTGTCCAGAGAAGTTGTGGAAACCCCATCCCTGGAAGTGTTCAAGGCCCGGCTGGATGAGGCTTTGAGCACCTGGTCTAGCGGAAGGTGTCCCTGCCCATGGCAGGGGGTTGAAACCAGATGATCTTTAAGGTCCCTTCTAACTTAAGCCATTCTATGATTTTATGAATGCACCAAGCAGTCCGTTGTTTTTGGTGGCCAGTGGATTGTGGGAGCATCACAGCCTCATCTGAACAAGTGAGCTCTCTCTGAGCAGTGACCATGGCTGGCTGTGTGGTGGCCATGCCTGAGCAGTGCCAGGGGAGCAGCAGCTCTGCTAATCCCAGCTCTGCACGAGGCCAAAATGAGAGGTGATCCTTGCAGAGACAAAAGCAACAGGCAGGTCTGGGAGCTCCTGTGGCTCTGGGAAGATGAGGGAGGGGAGAAACTTTGTACCTCAGAACCTGGGTCCATGCTCTGTTGCAGATTTTAGGAAGACGTCTACTAGAAACTTGTTCTGAAAACAAGTGGATGATCAGTCCAGGATATATGGTTTAACGATGCACATGTTGATTGCTCTGTTCCTCTGTTAAAGCAAAGCATGGAAAGCAGCGCTGTAATCTGCCAGGACGGGCAGAGCGCTCACACAGTCAACAGGTCAAGAATTTTGTGAGATCTCATGTTTATTCCTTCAGGTCCTGGATTCCAGAGACGTAGGAGTAGAAAGCAATGTCCTGCAAATGGAAGTGTCTGGGTTCTGTGCTTGAGATGATGCTGTTCTATGTATACGGTCAGGCTGCACCCAGAGGTGCAGGCGTTAAGGGAAAGACAAGTTTCCCGAGTTGTTCCTTGAGCATGCTTACTTTTAAGTCCATCTCCCAGCTATGGGTACTTTTCTCCTTGCTGTGGGATCATGGCGAGATAATTTTCACTGCTTCTTCTCTACACAACCGTGTCCTCAAGTTTAGGCTCCTACACCCTATGAACTTCCAGCAATGGCTTTTGTAGGCAGTTTTGGGATGAGCAAATGGGACTTTTCTCTCCTACAGCTGCATGCGCTGGCATGAGTGGTGCTCTCCCTCAGCAGCTACACTCTGGGTGACTTGATTATTCAGAAACAAAATGGGTTTTATTGTAGAGGGCTGCACTGGGGTCTGGATGATACCACAAGGTCACAGAGGAATAAAGCTGCTGTTTCCCAGCAGGCACCTCTTCCCCACCCCATGACCCAGGCCACCTCTGCCCTTCTCCTGTGCCACGTTGACACTGCTTCTCTCCCATTTCCCCGCCAAAGGGGAAGTGCCACAGTGGTGATAGATGCAAAGAAGCAGGCTTGTGACTGTGACGCATTTCTTGTTAGTCAGCAGCGATCCTCTAAGGTTTCAAACTGGTCAAGGCGATGAGCCCATGCCTCTAAAGTATGTGCTGGGAAGGCAGATCCAGCTGAATGGGCAGGCAGAAGCTGACCGTGCTCCCAGGGAGGGGGAGGTTAGGTTTTCAGGGAGATTTTAAACTTAGGCACAGGGAACTGGGAGCCAGACGGCATCTGTAGGAGGGGGAGGCACGATCCCTCACTGAGTGCTGGCTGCTGGCTGTACATGCTCTACGTGGTGGTAAAGGATCCAGTAAGAGTCCCACCCCCAGTGTGCACTCTTCCGTGTCCTCCCAGGCTTGTGGGCACTACAAAGCATGGAGGAGTAAGCAATGCCCTTGATGTCCAAGGGACTTGGTAATTGCATTTTCAGTCATGGTTTCTTGGTCTCCTTGGAGAACACACTAGACGGTATCCCTGCCTGAGGTTCACCCCAAGTAACGAGTGATAGGATGAGAGGAAACGGCCTCAAGTTGCACCAGGGGAGGTTTAGACTGGAAAAATTTCTTCACTGAAAGGCTTGTTAAACATTGAAACTGGCTGCCTGGGGAAGTGGTTGAGTCACCATCCCTGGAGATATTTAAAGGACATGTAGATGAGGTGCTTAAGGACATGGTTTAGTGGTGGACCTGGCACTGTTAGGTCGGACTCCATGATCTTAAAGATCTTTTCCAATCTGAATGATTCCATGATTCTGTGATAAAGCTGCAAACGGAGCGTGAATAGAATAAAAGAGTCACTGAGATCTGTACTCTGATGCACACATGGAGCTATGTGGTGTTTTGGAAGGGCCCACTGCTTGCACCCGATGTGCCATTCACACCAGGTGAAGGTGGTTCTTTTGTGCTTTTCCAGATAATGGTAACACATCAGTGCTGAGCTAAGAGGTGGAATATTTGGTGAGCTTGGTGGGAGTGGGTGGAGGGTGAATCATCTGTGTATTTCCTCTGGTCTCTACACCACTTCTCTCCTGGGGCTTTCAACACTGACCAATGAACTCCAACAAATTTTCCCTCATCACCATTTTCTTCAGTGGGATCTCAGATTGTTTGAAGCTACTTCAACCTTAGTTGAGCTTTTGAGGGTGGTGGGGGAGAGGAGGGAGCAGCAGATTTCAAGTCAACTGGTACTGTCCCATGGCTCAGTTTTGCATGCCTGTAGGAAACCAAGCCTCCAAAGTGGAGCATTCAGGGCTTGTGCCTTGTGGGATGGGAGAGAAATGTCATCCCTCATGGTGATGTGATGTTGCTGGACTATAAAGGAGAAGACTTGACTGAGCTCTTGTGAGCAAGGCTGACTCCAGCCTCAGATGACTGCCGTGCTACCTGAGACACAGGAAAACGGCCAGCGCTGTGGTCACACCTTGTCTGTTTTAAGGTGTTCATCCCGCAGCCCCTGCTGAGCTGCAAAGCAGGAAAAGCCTGTGCCAGGCACTTACGGCTCTCAGTAGCACAAGTCCTTGGGATTGCTGTCTCCAGGTTTTGGCTTCCAGTCCAGCTTGGATTTTTCTCCTGAGCAGACCTAAAGTCTCTGCTCTGAGTTTATCCAGCTGTTATCAACATATGTGCTTCCTTGGTGACTCATGCCCTGTTCCCCTAACCACATCCCCTTCTCTCTTGTTGCCCCCACCCACCACAATTGAGTCACTTGGCCTGTTGTCACAAGTAAGGAGACTCTTCCTTCAGTCATGCATGTAGACACTTCTTGCCAGTCTGACGTAAGCTCCTCCTGATTTCCTTTTTGAAGGAGGCTGTGGAGCAGGAGCTTGCTGGCTATTAACAGGCTGGTCCTGCCCTGCCTGCATTCAGTGCACGCTGCCTGGACCAGATATATCCAGACTCTTTTGCTCCCTGTGCATGCAGAGGGAATGCTTTAGTGTGATGTTATCCTCTCTCTAGTTCCCCAGAGGGGTGAAGTGGTAAGTGGAGGTTGCTCAGCAGCACTGCCCAGCCTTGGCTGACTTGGCGCAATTAAAGCATGGATCATGCAGGAGGCTCAAAACCCTTTCCTATCTTCTGGCCCTTCAGTAGCCCACAGGAAGTGACTTTATGGTTTTATTCCAGGCTCTGATAGCTGAAGAGCAGCTCAGCCTGATCACCATCGAGCCGAAGATTTTATGAGCTTCGCTTCCCCAGTGTCGTGTTTATACACAGTATGAAATGCAGCCACAGCTGTCTTGCTTTAGAGGTTTGCCGCACACCCTGAAGGGTTCGGGTCTGTGGCAAACACGTCAGACCAAGCTGGTATTCAATCTGGGTGTATGTTGGTAGCTCTTTTCCTTAATGCTTCCTGTCTATGGTCAGTGACTCCATCAATCATGCTAAGCTTTTGCTAGATGTTTTCTTGGTTAACGGACAAACATAGAGGGATTTATTTACCATCTTCTCTTTATGCCAAAGCTTCTTTGTTTCTAACTTAAAGCAACTTGTCCGGGACTAACATTTTCACAAGGTGCAGATTCAGTGGAGGAGAAGCTGATTTCTCCATATTCTCTCTGCAGACCTGAAACATTACCTGATCTCTTTCCCAGTGTCAGTATCGCTGATTAAAGAGCATTTCCAGCTGCTCAAGCAGGGCATTTTGGCACGAGGGGAAGGTTGAAAATCAGGTGCCTATTCGCCTGCAGACGCTGATGAGAGACCTGCTCCCAGGTACTTTAATTTAAGGCTATCCCTGTCCCTTTCTACCACATTAGATGAGATGATGATGTAACGTTTATCTTCCCAGTATCTTTGTGAAGATAAGGTGAAGCAATGTGGTGTAACTTTTCACCGTGGGAGGGCTGCACACAAGATAAAAACATGAATTTGTCTGTATCAGAAGGTTGTAAAAATAAACCAGGGTGATTTTTATATGGGTGGTCGCTGTTGTGACTGCCCTTAATTTGGGGTAAGATGTACTGGCAAAACCCAACCCCTAGACCCTTTCCTTGGAGAAGCAGCATGATGTGGTTGCAGTCCTGGGCTGGGAAAAGCTGGATCAAACCTTGGGCCATCTGCTTTAGTCATCCTGAGTGAGCAGACGCAGCCACTGCCTATCCTGAGGCCAGACACGGTGGAGGAGGCAGATGGATATCTGCTTGGCCATGCTACTGATGACTCAGATGTGATAATATCCCCATGCACACCCAAAATCTTCCAGACAAGCTTGGAAACCTTCAGATGTTTCTTGTAAAAACAGGATTGTTGTTTTTCTGCCTGGCATCTGATGGGGTGGGCTGGCAGACTGCCCGAGTTGCCTCTGTTGAGGGGTATAAAGCTTCCTGCAGGAAAGCTGTGGCAGGCCAGAGGGCTGGACTCCCCTCACCCACCCACCCTCCCTCCCCAGTGGTCCAGCTTGTCCCTGTCTGCTGGAAGCACAGGTTAGGAGCACTGACTGTAGATACAGGACCTGGATGAATGCTTTGTCCTGTTCCTGATTTATGGCAGAAGAAAATCTTCCAGATGTAAACACCTTTCCACTGGGAAAGCCAGGCTAATTACCGTGTCACTGCCTGATTTACTTGGTTCTGACACGCTCCCTTTGCTGCCTCCATTTTTCTCCTGCGGCATTCATGTTTTGCTAGTCCATCCGTAGCTGCAACTTTTCCTCTCTCCCTCCTTGCCCTCCTTTGATCTCTCATTTTATCTTTTCAGTTCCCCTACTGCATCTCAAAGGCTTGTGAGTTCCCTTCCTGGCAGGCATCCCTGCCAGCCTGCAGGTCTCTGGCTTCTCCCTTGGACTGGAAGAGCTTTGCTGGTATGTGCACAAGTTGATGTAAATACCTCCTCACTGCTCCCAGAAACTGCTAGACTGTCCCTCCTGTAGAAAAGGAAAGAATAAATCCAGTGTTTTGGTTTCCTGCTAGAGGATGATAGTGCTGTATCCTTCCTAAAAGCTGTTATTTAGATCCAGAAACTACATAAGATGACATAGGAGTGGGATTGTTCCAAATTTTTTTGAGACTTGATGGAAACACAGTTGTGGTAAACCAATGATTATTCAGAAATGTCTTCAGTTTTATTGGTAGGGTTGGTTTGGTTTTTTCTCTCTTTCTTCTTAGCTTCCCATATAATTAGGTTCTGCAGGCTCAAAAGGCATGACCTGCTCACAGCAATTGCCCTCCCCAGGCATGGATGCTGAAATGTCCATGAGCTCAGGTCCATCTCACGCCTGCTGCAGGCTACTGGAGTGATTGCTGGCCTCTGGGAGTGAACCTCACTGCCCACCTCAGCACTGCTACCTCCCCATTACCATCAGGGGACCATACTCAGAAGTGAGCAGCAAGGTCTGCTAAGTGCTAAAGTCATCTCAGCCTTTTATGCTGTTGAGACACCCAACTCCCCTCGATTTCAAAGCAACCGAATCACTCGTGATTCATGCAAAGCCTGAAGCAAAGCAAGGTAATAAATCTCAGTTTCTCATGTCCCCAGCTGGTGCCATGACCTCTTCTGAACTCTCTTCACCTTACAGCTTGTTACATCTCTGGAGAGCAGAATGTATGTGGAGGAATGTGCTGGGTGAAGATATCTCTAGAAAAGCAACGAGTCCAGCACCATTACACCAGTAGCCCAGTGCTTCATCCTTGGAGGGTGAAGTTATGCAGATGAAGTGCTCAGGGACATGGCTTAGTGGTGGACCTGTCATTGCTAAGTTGATGGTTGGATGTGGCAATCTTAAAGGTGGTTTCCAACCTAAACAATTCTATGACTCTTTGCCTGGCTGGCACACTGAGTGAGCATGAAGAAGGGACTTGAATGCAGGGCATTTGAGCAGGCAATAGCTGGAAATCCTGTGCCCCTCATGTCTACCACTTGCTTCATGGCAGGAAGAAGAATGTGGAAAGTAATTAGAGCCTGGTGCTCCATGGTTCAGTGAGAAGGTGGACAAACTCAAGCCTAGCTAGGGCATGCAGAGATCTTTCTTTCAGTCTAGAGGAAAGAGCAACAAAATGTCTCTGTCCTGTTTGAGCTGACAGTAGTGGGAGTTACTGCTGAATGCAGCCAGTTGTGTAGCAACACCTGCGATGTGCAGCAGTGGTGGAGGGATTCACATATGGATTTGCATGGAGCTGGTGTTCTAGGAATGCTGCATCACATGATGCTGGATGAAGCAGAAAGAAGGCATTCAAAGGAACAAAAACTTGCTTGCAAGGTGAATGTGGGGATTTTGGAGCAGGGAACTTACTGCTGATCTGCTTCTGCAGGATGTAACTGCACATGCAAGCTCTCTCTGAAAAAGGAAACTGGCAGGAAGAACCCTGCCTGTTGCTTTGCAGACCAACTCAGTGAAATCTGGGTTTGGCTTGAGCAACTGCGCATTGATAGAGTCTCTGCTTACCCGAGTCCCTCGGGTACTGACAGTGGGAGCACAAATATCTCAAGGTGGTTTCCTGCAGACGTACGGGGCACACCAGGCTAGCTTAGCTTCCGAGATTCAGGGCAACTGAATTCGTTGTGGTTGAGATCCTCAGCTCAGTCAGGGCAATTCTCTTCTCCCTGGGTTGTGAAGCGCTATGCTACAGCCTTTGCCTAAATATCTTGGAAGGGGAGGAGGCCAGTCCTTTGGGGGAGGCAGTAATGAGTGCACTATAAACAATAATGGTCCTTTGGGAGGACCCTGCAAGTTAGGGAGATGGCATGATGGCAACTCTTTTCCAAGCTTTGTCCTGGAGTAGCAGAGACTGGCTGTGCCTCCTGCCTGGGGTGGTGGGGACAGGCTGGGACAGGGCTGGTTTGCAGGAGGCAAGATGGTTCATGTACGGCTGAAGAGCATCACCACACCTGAGCCAAAGGAGTGTGGTGCCTTGCAGCCAGGAGGGCAATACTGGACCCAAATTTCTAAACATTTATTCTTGTTTCTGTTTGCAAACCACGAGCAGCTCTTAAAGCTGAGTTTTTTCCAACTCCCTCCAGCCTTCAGCTTCTCTTCCTGCCTGTTGTCTGCCTCCTAGGAAGAGATAGAACGCTGGAGCTGCTCTGATCCCTCCCCCAGCTGCAGGTCTGTTTGTGAGTGAAATGGTGGGGTCTGTAGTGGGGAAATCCCTGTTTAACCACCTGCAGGCAGTGTTGGGGAGGAGGGGGAGGAATTCCCCAAGGAGGCACAAAGAAATACTCCCTCCAGGCTGGGCCCCAGCTGTTCTCATCCTGCAACAGGCTCAGAAAAAGCTTGAGGGACCAACAACAAACTACGGAGTCTTTGGTCTTGGTGCAGCTTCCCAGCAGCCTTCAGCTTATGAGAAGAGGCAGGAAATTCTCCAGTGCTGGGGATTTCCTTCAGCTGAAGCTGCTGTAGGGAGATGCCTGCAGAGGACCTTCCTCTGAACTGGGGCAGGCAGGGGACCTCCAGCAGCAGGGCCACAGAGCCACACCTCTGGACAGGGCTGTATGACCTGTGTTCTGGGAGGCTCTTTCCTTGCCCAGGGAGTGGGATGGCTTTTTGCACCTGCATTTATTGCAGCCTGCAGTCCCTTCCCCCAGTTTGTTGGTATCCCTGGGCTAGGGACATCTCCCAGGGACATTTCTATAGGGTGTGTCCTGTATAAGCACCCTATGCCTGTATAAGTGCCTGTATAAGCACTGCTGGCTGGCCAGGGACACTTAGTGAGATGCAAAAGCGTCTTTCTTCCCCTTCTCCCTTGGGTTGGGAGTTCTTGCTGAGGTTTTGAGGAGCAGAATGGGATGCCCCAGCCCTGCCTTTCTCCCAGCTTCAGGACTTTGTGCAGGAGCAAGTGCTTGCCAGCTTGCTGCATCCCAGGCTCGCCCGGAGCTCCTGTACAAAGCTGCCTTTCACCTTGGAGCATCCGGAAAACATAATGGGACAGCAATTACTGGGGCGGGTGCAAGCTTGGGCCTGGGAGATATGTGGCGAGGAGCCAATTATTGTTAATTAGGCATGTTGCTGTTGGCTAGCCTGAGCTGTTGCTGCTGTGCAGGAATTTGTTTGCATCAGGGGGGATTTGTGGCTGGCTGAGCCCTGAGAGGCTGTTGGAAGCCATAGACCAGGCAAGCTTGGGTCAGGGTCAAGCCAGAAAGACTCAACCCAAAACCTCCTCCTGAGCTGATCCCATTCAGATTTCAGGCCAGGCTTAGCCTGCATGCTTTCCCTGAGACAGAGGTGAGCCATCATCCCAGGCTGCTCTCCTCTTTGGAGGGATGGGGTTGTGCATCCCTGCCCTTACAGGCTGTTCCCTCAGGCTCCTGGTCCCTCATCCTGAGCTCCATCATGGACATGCACGGGCCACAAAGGGGAGGCTGAGCACTGAGGCCACTTGGGAGAGGGACTATCTGTGCTCCAAACTGATATCCACCCCACACCATCCCAGCTTGTCCTGCAGCATATATGGGAGTGCATAAAGGGGGGCTACTCCATTTCATAATCTGGAGGGCTGTTCATGCAGCTGGGGAGATTCTGAAAACATGGAGTGTGACCCCTGCTCATGGAGTGGTGTGAGAGCAGGGTGCCAGCACCCCTTTGTCAGTGCAGGATGGGACCTGACCACCTGCAGCACACCTCTTTAGGGATCCTTGTCTTGGTCAGCATTTTTGTTCACTTGCAAAAGGGAAGGAGAACCAGAACTTCCCCCATACAGAAGAATACCTGGAGCTTAGGTTTTCACCTCCTGCCTCTGCAGTCTAAAATCAGGGCTCCTGCCCTTCTTGTCCTCACCAGACAGCACCCAGTAGCACTTCGTTCACAAACATGAGGGTGTACAGCTGAGAGGGGAGTGCCGACCTATGTTCCTTTGGCTAAAACCTATGAGAAGGAAAAATAAGACTGAGCAAGAATGGCAAAGCATGGCACTGCCTTTCTGTGGCAGAGCAGGAGCAAGAGGGTCCAGGCTGGCAGCCCGGAGAGGGCAGCCAGATGCCCAGAGCTGCAGCCTGCTCAGGAAATGGTCTTTTTGTTAGGCAGCTCTACACAGCTCTAATTAAATTACGGGATTAGAGCCATCTCATTCCTCACTCATCTGGTGCCAAACGCTTGTTCCAAGGGAGTGCCCTCCATTAAAGGGAAAACTGCCCGCGCAGCGCTCTGCGCTGGCTCATCAAGAGACTTCAGGCTCATCAAGGAGAGTCGCTCCTTGATTGCACTGCATTGCAGATGGGCTGTCTGGAGCACTGTCCTTCATCTGCGGTGTCCAGCTTCCTCTGGTCCTCCTCTGCAGGCCCTTCAGAAAGCTGTTGGGATGGTTTAATCGTCTGCTCGCTGCTCTTAGCTGTGTGCAAGACTGCTCAGGGCTGGAGCGCTGTGCAGAGGGCCAGAGCAGAAAATTCACAGTATCTTCTCACCCAAGGATTTCAAGGGACCTTGCTGTGCCAGATGCTTTGTAAATATCATGAGGTTTGCAACAGGTAGGAAGGGAGGAGAAGAGTGCATAGGTTTCTGACCAGTTGCTGGAGCTGGGAGTAAGACTTTACCCTCTAGGAAGCACAACAAACCCTAGAAAATAGCTCACACCAGCCAGCAAAAGAGGAAACTGCGAGATGAAAAGCGGAGTTCCCTTGAATTTGCTTTTGTTGCATGTAGTTCTTGTTGACAGATGATACAGATTTCCCGTCCCAGGGCAGACCTAGGCTTTTCTTAGTGACTAGAGACTTGGGCAGTTTCTTGACTTACATTTTGGCAGTGTTTTTTCTTCTGTTGCTTTACAGAGAAGCTGCCAGGGAGACCTGCCCCTGAAGAAAAGGCTCCTCTCCTTCCACCATGAATTATCATCATGTTTTGAGGTGCCTGGTAACCTGCAGCTTGGTGAAGCAAGATATCTTTGGCATGACCCAGGGGCAGAAAAGCACAGACTCTCCTACGTGATGCTGCTGTGCTCACCTACTTATTAAGCATACACATAGCAGTAATTAAACCTTGTGCCTTTCAACAGGAGGGGAAATCATAGAATGGCCTAGGCTGGAAGGGACCTTAGAGATCATTTTAAATGTAGGTGGTCATGCATGGTCTTGGTGAGGATTAATCAGAGGAATACAGTTCTCTGAAACATTTCTGCTATGTTATTTGCAAATTCCCGCTTTCCAGCAGACTGCTTCTTGCAGGCTGCAATGGGAAGTCCCGTTGCTGCTGCCGCCCTGCACGCACAGCCCAGCTGGAGGGAAGGGCTGCAGGCATCTTCCAGCGTGAGCAACTAGCTCTTTCTTTGCGAGGCAGGTGCCAAATTTCTCATCCTTTTTCAATGTTGCAGTTTACTCCACTGCTGACTGAACACTGCTGTTTTGCCTGGGTGGCTGGAGTAGATAAAATAGTTTCCCTTGCTCATTTTTCAACGTGAAAGCCCATAAAAGGTCTTTTGGTAGTGCTGCTGCCACAGGGTCCGTGGCATGAAGGTAACGTCAGCTGTCTTCCTCCCTTCAGTTGCTGAACTGCATAATTACTCTTGGAGAAGTAATTTTTTCCCATCTTCTGCCTTCTTGGCTGGAGGCATAACATGTCTTAGTTTTAATATACTGCTTTCTCTTCTGGACAAATGCTCAATCTCTCCTGCTTTTGTAGAGTTAAGTAAAATGGAGAAAACCCTTCCTAAAAAGAATCATTTTCCCACAAATTCACTTCGTCCTTGGAGGCAGTCAAACTGCAATTAGACACAGCCATGAGCAACTGAATCTGTCTGAACCTACCTTGAAAAAAGGGTTGGACCAGCAGCCTCTGAAAAGTCCTTTCAAACTAAATTGCTCTGGTTCTGTGATCCCTGTCTCCTGCAGAGCCATGTCGCTCCTTTTTCTTCCCCGTCCCCTGCTCTGTTGGTGCTCAGCAATGACCCAATTTATGAGAAAACTCACTCACCCCCAGCGTGGGAATGAGCATCCCCTAGCACTGCCAAGATCCCAGTCTGCACACAGAGAGCAGGAGGGGGGCTTTCAAACTTCAGAGCCGGGCCCAAATATTTACGCTGTGCATGGTATGTCACGGGCAATTAAGGTAGCTGAGCCAGAAGCAGAATGGTGAGAGAAGTTGTTTGCTTTTCAAACCGGACCGGCAAGTGCATATTAAATTACCTGTATGCCAGATAATATTTAGCCATAAATCTTATTAACAGCGCTCTGCAGCAATGCAGATGTGAAGGAAGGGAAATAAAAGGAAACAAATGAGGAGGGGACGGGTTTGGAATGATAAAGAAGAAAGAAGGCAAACCCTGGCTGATCGCTCGCTTTGCAGCTGAAGGTTTTTTTAGGAAGGACTTAAGCTCCATGAGGAAATTAGCTGGAACAGGTCTGGCAGGATAGCTCTCCAAGTAAGAGCTCTTCTTGCAGAATACCAATGATTTGCATCCAAAATAAAGTGGGTACAAGCAGCTATTTCAGGAGCTATTTCACAAGCTTGCCCTTGTGTCAGAATAGCAGGAGCTTGTTTTTCATTTGTTGCTTTCCTTGGTTTTTTGCCCTACCTCTGATACAGGGACAGACTGCTGTCCTGAAACCCTGAACCCGTCTGGCTTTGTGACCCTGCCTTGGAAAGTGTGCTGAGGAAGACTCTGGGAAGGGCTGGGAGCGATGAGAAACATCACTGTTTGCAGAGGGATGTTGGTCTTCCCAGCTGTCTGTGATCGCACTGGGATTCTCCCAACCACACCGCCTTGTGCCGATCCTTTACACTCTTGCTGCTGGTCGCCAGAAGTGATTAACTTGCAAACAGAGTGAGGACAAAAAGCTAGCATGAATTACGGCCTTGCAGGAAGATGCCCTCAGCTTTTCTCCTTCTCCAGCTTGAAGGACTAGGTGCTGGGTTTAGCTGGTGCCCGTTGTTGGGTATCGATGTTGCAGACGTGCCCTAGTTTGCCGTAGCCCAGTTTGCCAGCAGGCTCCAGCCTTCTTTGTTAATCTTGGCCAGAGACTCGCCTGGCTCGTGTGAGGAGGAGCCACGCCGCATGGTTTCTCCTCTCTGAGATGGGCAGCGCGCCGCACACTGAGCTGTCTCGCTGCCAGGAGCAGCAGGTCCTGGCAGGGGCTGGGGCAGAACGGCTCACCCAGCAAGGAGCTTCCCATCAGCCAGGCACTGTGGCAGCCTCCAACCATCCCTCTTCAGACGTCGGCTACCGTATGTGCCTTTTTCCTCCCCAGAGTGCAGGCTGGAGATGTGAGAAATCACGCCTCAGGCATGCTGTTTCCCCACGGGAAGCGTGGGAGAAGGTTTTGCAGGCAGCAAGGCAGCACCCTGAGGCACGTTTCCAGCTCTCCTGCAGTGCTGATCCTCAGCCTCCAGTCCTGCCACTGCACCAGGAGTATGAGCTTGGTCAGGGACCACACGTGCTTGTTGTACAGGGGATCAGCAAATGCAAACCACAGCCCCATTTCTCCTCTCCTCTTGGCCAAATGAGAAAGAGGGGCCACAGAAAGCTTCTATGAAGTTCCTGCTCTGCAGGAGATCTGTTGGGATACGTTCATTCATGCCACTAGAGGACTTGGACACGTCAGCCAGGAGTGCTTTAAACAGACTGAGGTGATGCCTGGATCCACGGTGGCTGCCTGTTTCCTGCAGGACAGGGTGTCAGGCCAGGGCACTGGAAGACAGCACCACATCAAGCCCTTTGGTTCTGGTTATCAGCTGGTGACAAGGGCCGGTGGAGGGAGGAAAACCAGGATTTAAAAGCTGTCATCCAAACCCTGCTTTGCTATTTGTTTCTGGGTCACGTATGAGGCCATACAGAGCTTATTGTCACTTTGACTTAGAAGTGGCTTAAACCTGATGAATTTATACCTGGGAGAGCCATGGCAGTCACTGCTTCTACTCTGATGGAATTTAGGGAGGGACAGCAGAGGAGAGAAAACAGTCTATTTTGATCTTGATTTTTCTTTCCAGGTGTAGTGACATTTCACTGAAACGTCAGACTTCTTATTAGTGAATGCAAGAAAATATTTCAGAAAGCCTTCTTTGCCAATGTGCTGTTCCTTTCCAAATCTTCCTCCAGCATCAGCCAACTGTGCACAGTACCCATGAAGAAGCAAAGCCAAAGTGAAGCCTTCCCGATCTCCCAAAATAAACTGGCATGGCCACAGTCAGCTCTTGCTTTGGTCGCCCAAGCTGCCATGGATGAAAACACGCTGGACCGTCAGCCAGGCTGCTTTGCTGGCTGGTGCTAACAAAACACCCTGAGACTAGCAGTACCAAATATTTTTTCTTTCTGCCGTGTGACCCTGTGCACAGGCTGGAGCAAGGTGCTGGCTTGGAAAATCAGTGTGGCACCACGCGATTGCTTCTTGTTCCTCATGCAGTGGCTGAATGTGCTCCCTTTCCTTTGACTGATGGCCCGTTGGCCAGACCAACGCTGAGTGATGCTCCCGTGCCGTTCCTGCTGGTTGCATCTTTGCCTGGGACGTGCTCCCTGCACAGTTTGCGTATCTGGGGGAGGCGGGGAGAAGCAACAGACTCAGATGGCAGAAGAGAAATGCTTCTTTGCAGCGTTCTGCAGGAACCTGCTATTAAATCCCCCTGTAACAGCACACTGGTCACAGCACATTAAGTAGCAAGGTCACCTGGCATCTCCCACTGGGGACCGTGCCGGAGCGCAGCCATCATGCAGGTGTACACCTTGTAGCTCATTACTAGCTCAGCTTCGGTGCACAGATAAATCTCTGTCTCATCTCTCCTCCCAGGGGCACCAGACATCGCTCCACCTTGCTTGTTCACCAGCTGCACTGCTTCTTGGTGAGGAGCCCTAGGGACCCACTGGCTAGGGATGTGCACCCTCCTCTACCCATCACAGTTTTGACAAATGGGACAGGCTCTTCCTATACTAGCTGTTTCTTCCTCGGGTAGGATTTTTTCTAACCTCGAGGGCTTGGAAGTTGACTGTGCTGAAAGCCTGGGTAAAGAGCAAGTTAGGAAAGCATCTTTTAAAGTGTTTTGTTGATGCATTTACCCAATTTTTGTCACGTCTGAGGGAGCTGATACACAACTGAAAGCGGTTTCAGTTGATTTTGAGTTCCTGGAGGGCTGCTCTAGGCAGGCATCTTTAGGAAAGCGGATGTGAATTGATTTCCAAAATAGAGTAATTAAACCAAGTGGAGTCCTTGCAGGGAAGAGCCCCTGGATGGACAATGCACTCGGCTCAGGGCAGCTCTCATGCTGTGGTGGGAATGAGATTATTTACCACTGTCACCTAAATCTTCTCCCTCCTTTCCACTTGCTATGAGGAAGCAGCATGCTCTTAGGATGTCCCCTGTCACTGTGACATGCTTGCAGCAAATGCTCCAGTTTGTGACTTCTACTCGTGCCAGCCTGGTCTCACTCAGAAGTACTGGTGCCAATTTGATCCAGTTTACCTCGCCTTGAATTGCAGCTATGTTAATCCCTCCTAAGCGCGTCTGCAGAGGTTTGACACGGTTTAGCTGTGAAGCTGCACATTTAATAGAGGCGTCTGGGGCTCCCTCACAGTCTTGTGGCCACAGTCAGAAGCTGTACTTCTGCAGCACTTGTCTGCATGGCTTGAAGTCTTGGTCTGGAGTCAAGGTTTGAATAATTCATGCTGCCATGTTCCCTGTGGTCCTGAGAAAAACGTGACCCGTGGTCTCGGTTGACAAGATCCATCGTCTCAGATCCATTGGGCTTGGATCTAAGCTGTTCAGTGTACCAGGGCAATCCTCATTGAGCAAGCCTCCTATTGCATATCTCTAGGTTTGGGGAGAGTTTGTGGGCTCACATCCCAAGGGTCTGGGAAAGGCAACAAAGAAATACCAACCTGTGCAGCTTATGCTGCAATCATTTGGCCACATCCCTTCAGAAGAGGTCTATGTCTCCTGTGCTAAACTTCGTAGGGGTCTGCGGGCAAGTAAAAAGCATGCTTGCAGAGAGGACAAGACATTTTGAGGGGGTACCCAGCTTTCCCCGAGCCCCAACCAGCTATTCATCACATCCCAGTGTTTGCAGTGCATGAGCAAGCTCCAGTGCCCTCAAGATGAGTTTGTGGGCTTCTGAAGAGATCACTCCAGTGTCAGAAGTTGAGGGGATTTGCTGGCTAGTGCAGTGTGGCATTTGGCTTGCACGTTAGGAACGTTCAGCATTCTCCTGCACTTTGAGGCAAGAGGTATGTGGTTGGGAGCCAGATGGAATTCGAGGTCCTTCTGACACTGAAAATTTTAAAGTGTTGATTCCTTTACTCATCAAAAACAGAAGCCAGTTTTGCAATCCCAGAACTTCATGCAAGACAGGTCTGCAGGCTGACCCAGAGCAAAGCAAGGAGAAAAAAGTACTAAATGGGGCAAGAATTGCCAATTTTGCAACAATTCTCAAGAAACACTGAATTGAAATATTCCCTAAGGATGGGGAAAAAAAATCAAACAAAAGGAGCCATCGCTGCTCTTTGACCTGGAAGTCAGGGGATCCTTGGGGATGTTTCTGTGCCTCCAACCTTTCTTAAAGAGATCTTCAGTTGCAGAAGAGAGAGAAAGGAGCCTTGCCATGCCTCACTACTTCTGCTTGCCTTTGCCACTGTTGCTTTCCCTCACAAACTGTCACTGTCACTATATGTAGCAGAGGCTTTTGGTGCCATGCACTGGCACCCCAGCGCACCAGGAGCTCTGCAATGTGTTTTTTTATCAGTCCTCTGCACACTTCATGTTCTTGGCCAAGTTGGCCAGTGCAATGCCTTGGGGAGGGACAGTGTGCAGAAGCTGAAAGCTCACTGCCTGCTGAGTGTTGGCCACCAGAGTGAACTGTTGCTCCTACATTAACTGCTGCCTTCTTGTAAAGCCACAAACTGACTTCTTTTAACAAAAGCAATGGCTGTGGGCAGTTGCTTTTGGCAACAGCAGGTCAGATCCCCAGCTGGGGGAAGCTGATCCTGTTGAACTGCTTTCCAGATGCTTCAGCCTAGATCCTGTGGCCTTGTGAGGGTGTAGTAGCAAACGGGCCAAATTATCTGCACTTCTGCTGCAGATAACCCACCTCTGGGAGTCAGGAGCAAGGCTGGCAGGCAGTGTCCTATTTGCAGCCTGGCTGTAGCAATGGAGTTAAAAGAGAGTGTGTTTCTCCTCAGTGGATAAAGACCAAGCCAAGCACAAAACCCCAAGGGGCTCTTGATGAGCCCACAGGTACCTGATGGGAGCATCTACAAGTGGGGTCTGAGAGGAGGTGAAAGCACAGCAGCCCCAGGCAGCCTGGCACCATCACAGGGTGCTTTCAGAACCACCATCATCCCCGTGGATCTGAAAGGAAAGCTATCAACATGCTCTGTGTGCCGGGGAGGTCAAAGAAGGGCAGGAGAAGTAGTTTGGTGCTTGGTTGCCTTGGCTTTGAAGCCTCTGGCTTTGCTGGAGGAGTCTCAGTGGACCTCATTGAGAGTTTTTTGCAGAATGGGAGATGGACACAGGCTAAAGGCAAAGCATTCTTCTTTCTTCTCCAGCTCTCGGTGTTTTTAAACCAGGCTCTAAAGCCCTCTCCTGAGTACTTGGAATGTTGTTTTCTTGGGTTTGTTTTGTGGTGCTTTCACTGCTGCTATTTTGAGGGGTGTATGTGATAAAAGAGAAGAGGAAGGAGAGGTTTCTTTTTCTGATCTTTTTTTCTTAAAGCCAGAAATGAGAAAATGGAAAATATAAAAGATCAAGAAAATGCCCCAGTTCTTTCAAAATAGTTCCTCAATTATTTCCATTCTCAATTACAGATTTTGTGCCTCAGAGAGAAAAAAAAAAAAAAGGTAAACCGTGTATCCCCTGTAGAAATGGGGGGGGGTATTTTGCTTTGTCCACACTGGCTTGGGCACTGACCTAGAGACATGGGAAGACTTTCCTTTGACTTCGGTGGCTTTGAAAGACCCATTGTTCCTTAACAGCGATCCTTTATGCTGACGTGCACGTTTTGTGTGCATCTGTCAACAGGGGAGGGAGAAATTATTGAAATGGGTAATAAAGGAGATGAAAACAATCCGTGCTAGTCTCTGGATAATAACCAGCTGACATTAAGCTTAAGCCCAGCCGATAACAGTTAATAATAAATGGGCATTAATTAAAGCTAAATTACAGGGGAAGGTGCAGGCTTGGCTCTCATTCCAATTAGAGCCCTGTAATTCATAACGGAGAGAATCTGTCCAGACTGTGAATAAATGATCAAAGGCTAGCAAAGTCAACAGCGGGGCTGTGTAATAGTTTACATGATGCCTTGATAGGGAAGAGACCAGAGGAGGATTAACAGATAACTGTGGCCAGGCGATTCCTTGGGTTTGCCATGCAGCGTTCCGGCAGGATACGTGGGGGTGCACTTGTGAGAGCCCAGAGCTGAGCCGTGGTGTGGCTTCAGAGAGTTTTGGAAAGAGCCCAGAGGGAGGGTATGGGCCTGATGGGAGCAAGATCTTCATTGTGAGCCCTTCACAGTGCCAGCTTGAGGGAAAAGGCCCTACGGAAGCTGGTCGGCTCTCTGGATGGTGGGCAGCAAGTGGGTTTAGGCAACTGTTGGTGACCTGACATTAGAAGACAACAAAAAGCAAGCAAGGTGCCAGTGTCTGTGGTCAAAAGCCTCCACTGCATCAGAAACAGCATAATGTCTACACTGACGTTTACTTTGACATTGAAATGGGGTTGTCCCTAGAGGTGATTTCCACCTAGACTTGTCCTTGAGCTCCCAAGCCAGAAGCAGCTCTGGTCCAAGCAGCCCCAGCACAGAACCAGGAGGAGTAGCCAAGCCAACAAATTTTGAGGGCCTAGGAATTATGATTGTAAAAACGTGGCTTTACCAGGGCTGAAGGGGAGCCCCTACAACCATCCCTTTTCCCTAGTCATGCTTGGGACCAAGCTGGCTCCCAGCCTTTCTTGCAGCATAGGGCGTTTTGCACCACAGTGTTGTGAAGGATGCTGCTTTGTGCGTGGAGCAGAGGGAGATGACAGCTCCTTGTTTCACTGCCAGAAGCAAAACTGGGGCTGGTACAAGTTCAGACCTGACTGTCAGGTGCCACATGTGTGAAGAGGCAGAGTCAGAGGAGACACTGATGCCCTCAAAGTTGACAAGACCGTTGACAAGCAAGCGATTTCTCACTGGCAACAGAGGAGGTGATCCAAGAAGCTGCACATGGAGCACAGCAAGCCGCCATCTCGGGCA
Source organism: Apaloderma vittatum (assembly GCF_000703405.1). Taxonomy (NCBI): domain Eukaryota; kingdom Metazoa; phylum Chordata; class Aves; order Trogoniformes; family Trogonidae; genus Apaloderma; species Apaloderma vittatum. Next base: position 20,020 of record NW_009702937.1, on the reverse strand, counting down.
GCACCAGCAGCACTGACAAACTGAGGAGAACTGGCCATATGGTGGCTGAGGGGCATTGACCAGTAAATGCTGGAAGTATTCATCTGAACCAACAGCCTCAGAGAGTTCACACACTTAGGCACAAATGACTCTTCCAAAGGTCCCAGAACCATCAGCTATGAGGAAAAATACAACATTTTGAAAGTTTGGGGTGTTTAAGGCATGCTCAGACCTTCAGATGTGTCCCATAAATGATCTTCAAATGCTACATAGCATCAATGATACTTTGAAAATGCTCTTCTGGTCCAAAGAAACTCTGCATGTTTTCTGCCTGTTTCTCACATGTCTTGTCTGGAAAGCAGCTGATCCAGATGTGCTATCTGAGATTAGATGGAATGTTCTTGCTCAGGAATAAACGTAGGGGTTTTTTGGTTTAGTGCAATGAAAAGAATGCATTTTTATATTTTGGCTCAGTACAGCTTTGTGTATCCACAGAGGTAATTCAGAAGGATGCTCTAGTTTAGACTTGCACCCTGTGTAATTACCCACCAGGTGCAGGCTGATCCTTGTGGAACCCATGTGGGATGTAAGCGGGAGGATGGCTGACACAGGTGAGGTGCTGGGACTTTCTGGGACCATAAAAGTGCCAGCTTCCAGTGACCGTGGTGGTAGAAGCCAGGATAAAGAAGCTAGCAGAGTTGAGTCCCCTTTGCACAGCTCTGTCAGAAGCAGGCAGTTACTGACTTGGAGCAGTATTTCCCAAGTGGCATGGCCCATGCTTTCCAGGCCAGTCTCTGCGCGTGCCTGCATGCAGAGCAGCTGTGCACAAAAGCCACTCCACACAGCGTGCTGATGGGCAAGGCTGGGTTTGCGCCAGCGTGGCCACACTGGCTTCAAGAAGCAGCAAGAGGGAACCTGACTCCCCAGATACTAGTGCAGTCGTGAAGAATGAGCTGAGCCTGGAAATATTTTGATTATCCTTTTCCAAACAAATCCATATTTGCAGAGCCTTGATCTTTCCACATTTCTAAGTGACAGAATTGGGTGTACTGACAGCAAGAGCGATTTTCTGGGGGGGTGCTCAGTTGAGGCTTAATAGTCCTGGAAAGAAACCAAAACCCTTTAGTCTTCAGTAGTGCAATGGGCTGAGCTCACGCACAATTCCCCCAATGGACTGGCACCTTTGGCACCCAGATCTGATGTGAACATCTGACGTGACACTGAAGGCATTGCTTAAAGACCATGTCTCTAATTTGAATTTCCTTCTAACTGAAGTACCAATATTAAAGACTTCAGCGTGATTATGGGGTCCTGTTTTGTAAGGAATAGCCTTCAGTCCATTTGACTGAGATGATTTCTTTCCCTTCCTGACCTCCAGAGTTTATCCTGGAAAAACAATTCTCAAGATGCTATGGCAGGAGGAATAAAAATAGCCAAACATATGCGCTGGTCTCTCTGATAGTACAAATACTTCCAAGTGCTTATAGTGCAGAGAAAACGAAGCCTGTAGCAGGAAGCACAGGGGATTCCTATACAAAAGAAGGAAATTTGGGAAGAATGACTAATCTAGGAGAGGAAACTAGGTACTGTGGCCTGCTATTAGCAAGGCAAGTGTCCCTAAAAGCATCAAGGCAATGTGCTTGTTGTGCGGAGCACCAGGGCACACAGCCCCAGGCCAGCTCATCATTCCTGGTGGAATAGGGCTGCTGGGACCTCCCAGGGCTTTCAGAGACAAAGGCACTGAGGACTCGTGTGCTCCATCTGAAGAGTGGTGCAGGATGAAATTCAGAAATGCCTCTAAAAGGCTGACTTGGGAGCAGCTTACACCTGAATATCATCGAGGTGATTGGGGAGGGAAGCCCAGTTTAAGGTTCCAGTGCTGGAAACCTGCTTTTGTGAGGAGTGGTCACTGAGATAGAGCTTGCTGGCTCCTCTAGCCTCCTGTCGGTGCCTGCCGTGTGATGTGATCCGCTTGTTGCAAGAAATCCTTCTCAGGAACAACAAGCAAATACACTTCTGATCCATTTTGCCCTTTCCATCCATTTCCCCTGTTGTGTTAGCAGAGCTACTCTCCTTTCTCAGGGCTCCCTGCCCTCAGGAATTCCTGGGGAGGGGAGATGTGGGGCTTCAGCCTGGGTGTTAACTGTTAGCTACCAAGATTATGCTGGGAAATAGTTTGACCTCTTGGTGAATGAGACCTCATACTTTAGAGATGATTTAGCTACAACACTCACAGGACTTTGCAGAAGTGAGAGGACAGATAAGGAAACAAAGAGGAGCTGGAAAACAGGCATGGCTTTGGAAAAGCCCTCACTATCACTTCTACCTTGAGCAAAAGACTGAGATCATTGCTTGAGGCATGGATGGAGAGAGACTGAAAAACAAGCCACTAAGCTTCCTGTCATCTGCAGGTTTGTCCTGCCGAGATGTGATCTCATCAGGTGGAACAAATTCATCAAGACCCCCATCTTTACAGCCTATGGCTGACCTCATACCTTTCAGAGAGCAGCGGCCCACAGGCTCACTCTTAAGCACGGAGTCAATTTGGAATGCTATAGACCCTTCCTCATGGCATTGCACAGTGTTGGTGACCCACTGTCAACTTGGTCACTGCCAACCCTTCCTCTGTGCACACCTACCTGTGTGAAATACTGAAATATCAGCCTCACTCACCCAAAGCTTGCAGTCACTGCCTGCAGGGTGGACTTGTTGCTTCAGCAGACCTCCCCAGCACAATTCAGCAGTCTCAGACCCCGTCACCCTCTCATACATTGCCCTGTGGCAGATTCAAAGACCTTGACCAGGCATTGAGCAACCCTGGGATACGTAATGCAGAACTGCTGCTGCACTATGTGAAGACTTGAATCAGGTCACAGGCTCCATGGCTCCGGTTCAGTGATGGATGGCTATGCCTTACCCCAGACTAGGGGTTATCTAGGCTATTTAGATTATTCTAGGCATCCACATTATCTCTGCATTCAGTATGCAGCCTTCTCCATGATCTTGTATAGTGGAGAAGTGCTTTCATCCCCCCAGCCTTCAAACTTTAACTGCACCATCTCTTCTCTACATCATGCACTGCTTCTGCCCCAGTGCATCTCACTTGATTTCACTGTACTCATTGAGAAGTGGTGTAAGAGTTTTCCTTAGCCTCCTAAATTGTCACAAAACCAGAGCACAGCATTCAGAGGGTTTTATTTAACAGCTTACAAAAGCCAGGAGGCAGCCTGGTCTGTGGGAATGGGCTCTGAAGAGAGAGTTGCAGTTGTCCTTGCAGCCACCAGTCCATCTGGGACTTGAAATTGTGCTCCACACCCGCAGGTCCCAGTCCCTGGCTTGCTTGAATCCAGGCAAGGGGAAAAAGGTGAGGCATAGTGGGAGCCCAGGGAGGAAGGGAGATGGGTTTGTGATGCTGATTCCTCTCTCTTCTATTTTATACATCCTAAAAAACTGTTTCCGCATACCTCGTAGAGAGAGTGGATGGCAGACAGGCTGAGGGTAGTTGCTACCCTTCAGTCTTCAGAGGTAGCATCTTTGTAGGCAGCATCTTCGAAGGGAGATGTTATCTCTTTTCAAACAGACTCTGCTCCCTGAAAATCTTTCCCAAAGGGACAGAGTGCCCACACAGAGGCACCAGCCAGGCCATGAGCACGAATTCGTGGGCTGGGGCAGAGGCACCAAGGATGTCTGGGTCCATTTGGATTTCACCATTGTGGTTAGATTATTTGATAGCTCTTGCAAGGAATGATTCATGCTTGGGCCTCTCTTTGTGGCAGGGGTTTTTATAACAGCTTTCTCTGATGTATAATAAGAGCTGAGTGAGTGATGAATTCTTCCCTCACTCAGGATATTTATAGCGGTTTTCTTTCTTCTTGAGCGAGTCACTTATTTTCGCAAGGCTCGTAGGCGCTTTGTGTCAGTGAAACTTCAGCTCCTCTAACAAATCTGGGGGAGACTGACCAAAGGGTTCAATGGTTTCTCAGGACCAGGAGGGTGGACTGGCTGGGGGGTATATAAAGTCCCCTTTGGACAAGCCTGGCATCTTACGAAATCAAGCTAAGAGCCACGAGACTACACAGTTCCCTCTTTATTTTTGGAGGCACCAAGGGTCACATTTCCCATCTGCTTCTCCACAGACGAGCAGACTAACATTTTGTTTCTCAGTTTGCACTGGAGCTGGCTTCTCAGTATTTTGCTGTGGAAGCTGGGATTATATTGGTGTCATCTCCTCCAGGGTGCATCAGCTCTGACCGTACCAGGTAGGATGAGATCCAGAGCATCTGGTGTGGGTTTATTATAGCTCTCCTGCTTATCCAGAATGGATATGCACCACCATGGATTTCTTTTCACCAAGGGCTTATTCTGCGAGCTGGGTAAGCAAGTGTAGCTCTACACTGAGTCCCAAAAACATGTGTCTGGATACCTGCCTTCACCTGGAGGGCTTAAGAGATAAGAGCTATGTTGCCAAGTTGTCCATGCGTTTCCCCTAAGCCAGTGTTTTGTAG
>NW_009702937.1:0-15505 GCF_000703405.1 Apaloderma vittatum | reverse complement strand
AGGAATGAATGCTTGCACAATGGAGGTTTGAGCCTAAGGGAGGTCTTCTGTCCAAGCAGAAAAAGTGACAGGTTTTAAAACACTTCGTAGCCATTTGTAACTTTCTCTGAGGAGACTGTTGTGCCTTCTGCTTCACCAGTGAGTACAGACTGCCATCCTCCATTGTGGGTGTAATATAAGATAAAATAGAAGAAAACTGAGAGCAAAACAGTATTCTGACAGCTTTTTCCATCCGTACCTAAACCTCTGCTTCGGCTTTTCTCCCTGAATTTTCATTTTTGTTTTTTTTTCCCCTTAAATTTTTTTTGAAGCCTTCCCTGCCCGTGGACGCTTTTTGCTCCCTTTACCCTGGTCAGGCTCACAGGTCTCCCCAGCATCTCCCCCTCTGTGGATGCTGCCCCTGTGACCATGCTGCCTGTGCTCTGCATCTCTCATCTCCGGGCTGGTCTGTGGCCCAGGTTACCCCCCACATCCCCCCTCCCTCTGCTTGGGAGACATAGAGGCTGCCTTGTACCATCCTCCGGCAGCTCTGTGCACTTGTGCCCTCCTCCTCTTTCCACAGCCTGATTTATGGGGTTTATCTTTCCCTTTTACAGGCACCTTTCTTTGAGCCTGATTGCGTGACCTCTGGTCCCTGCATAGCTTGCATTCCTCGGGGGGGGCTGTGGCCACTGGGAAGGGCTTTCTGCCTCCCTGGACCACTCCAAATAAGATCAACAGGGTCCTTCGGCCGTATCCATCCGTGCTGGCATCCAGCCCTGCATTTTTTCTGCCTAAAGTGCTTGCCCCGGTCAAAGCCCAGGTGGCTGGGGGAGTGAGGTGGGTCTCCAGGGAGGATGCTCTGTCTTTGAGCTAGTGCTCCACAGGGTAAAGAGAGCAACAACAGGGTCTGCCACTGCCCTGGGGACATGCTGCTCCTGTCCAGCCTACCTCAAAAACCTGTCTGTCTCGCTCCCTGAAGCCAGGGAGATGTCATGCTGGACTTCCCTGGGGCTGGCATGTGTGATGGGGTTAGGCAGAGGCCATCCCCCTGACACCGAGACAGTAATCTTAGTTTCATCAGACTTGTCAGGTCTTCTCTTTCCCTTTTCAGCCCCTCTGCAGGCACAGCAGTGTTTAATATGAGGATCACACCATATCAAGTGTTACACCTGGCAGAGCCAAGGCTACTCAGAGAACAAGGGGCTGGAGAACATCCCAAACTGCTGAGAGTGGTCCTGTCACGTTCATTGGTGCATGCTGGCAGCTCTCACCTGAGCAGGATCCTTCCACCGCCCTTCCATCAGCACAGGGCGAGCAAGACACTTCTGACATGCTTTCTTCAGCCACCGCTCACCCCTGTGTTATAAAAAGGAACTATTTTGGAGGTGGGCCGGACCCAGCTCCCTTGGGGCTGAGGCCACATCCAGCTGCCTGCTTTCTTTCCTCCCCGTGGGACGTGATGGCCACCCCTGTGCCAATGATTCCTGCATCCCATGTGGCAGCGGTGATGATCCATCCATGACTGTCTCCCTGACCAGCTCTGTGACCTGAAGCACGTCCCCGGGAAGGGATCAGCAAGGGCTTGGGCTGAAGCTGGACCAGGGATGACTCAGCTCTCCTGGCCCTGCTTCCCCTTCCCTCTAACGATCTCAGCGTGGATATCAGAGGCAGTGGCCGATGGGCTGAAGGTGAGCAAGCAGGGAAACTCACCTCATTGCATCATCTCTGGAAGCTGCACTTCACGGGGAGTTTCCTGGCTGAGAGTGTGAAATGGTTGCTGGAGGTTTAATGAAGGTCTGCAGGTGGAGGCACATCGAGGTGCCAGAGCACCCACAGCTTCTCAACACCCCACTGACATGTTTGCAGCCAGCAAGATAAGCTGATGAGCTGCTGGGGGAGCAGGACCCAAGGCTTCTGCTCCGTTGCATCTTGGCTTTGTCATTGCACGTTTTTACCCAAGACAAGCTTTAGGGTTAAACCTGTGCCTGATGTCTCTGATGCTGTGGATGAGCAGTCTGGGTTTGTAGGCTGGCTGGGGTGGACCTTTTTCTAACATGAGTGTCCAGCCAGCCTCTCACACTCAGTGTTGTTTAAGGGTTTAGACTCTTTTTTTCCTTTGAGAAGGAGAAGAGGAGCGAGTGATATAATGTTTGACTCTGCAATATTAACTTGGCACTTTTGGATTTTCATGGCTCTCTGTCCCACCCTCAGGACAGTGATTCTAGTTACTTATTACAGACACAGTCTTGGGGTGCACCTCTTTGCATTCAAAAGCGGGGTGCTTCGGGATAGGGACAAGATCAAACCTTTGGGAGAGCAGGATTTTATCTCCAGCTGTTGCTGGCTTGTTGTTTGACTCGTGGGGTGGAAAAGCACGGCCTTCTGGGGTTTGGTCACTGCAGCCATCCCGTTTTCTCCAGATGGCTTCTCTAGCCTTACTTGTAAGGAAGGCTTTGCCTGCAATTTCTGCATAAGTGACTATTAAAAGGAGCAGAACCACTTCCAGCAGGCAGAGTCAAACAAGCTGAAGTCTCCCAAAGAGGGTTAAAATCTCCCATGTCGTCTAACAAGACAGCCAAATCCACAAGGACATGCTGTGCCAGGGACCAGAGGGGACTTGCCACATCCCATGAGAGCAGCTTGCTGTGCAGCCGGATGCTGCCAAAGTGCTGAGTCTCTGTATCTCTGCTCAGCACAAACCAAGGGCCATGCCATGGCTTGCAGGGAAGCTGGAAAGTTCCTTTTTCTGGAAAACAGGGCTGTGACTGCACCAAGAATATTTAGGTAGAAGGGGCTCCGTTCAATCTTCAGATTTAAAAAGAAAAATAATCACGGGTCAGGCCATTGCAAAATCCTGAAACCAGCATAAAACTCATGAGTTATTTTTTAGGGTTGTTTCTTTTTTTAATGTTAAGTACTGCCATCTCACTCGGGAGGCTGCAAGTTCCCTTTTCCTTCTGATGTCTCAAGGCAGAGCTCCTCAGTGTGAAAAGTCACCTCCAGGATGTGAAGCTTTTGCTAAACCAGTAAATACCACAAAGCTCCCGATAAACTTACCAGCGGTGCCAATCATGGTATCGTTTGTCAGGGAACGTAATCATCAGAGTCTTGCAAAAACATTACCTGCGCCACAGTATGGAGATTCTGCAGGGCCATGTAAACTCATTGTGGCCAACAATATTTGTGCCAGAAAATGTTTGCACAGCCCAGAGAGAAAACACCCTCCTAAGAGGGCATCTACCCATAAAGACTCTGCATTTTACCAAGTGCAGTTTTGGGAATCTTTGCTCCATGAATCAATCTCCTGATCAGCTGGGCAGGAGTGGATCTTGCTGGAGGTGATTAGGCTGGGAATGTGACCTGAAACACTTGAAATGCTGGAAATTAAATCTGAGGGTTTAGATTTTACCTGAAACATTAGCATTTGAAATAACTGGCAACCAGGTTATGAGATGACCCAGCCTACGTGACTGATACTCCATGATGATTGATAGCAAACTGTATTGCCAGACCTTTCACTGCATGTTAATTACATATCAGCAAACACCCTGAAGTGATTAATTACTGCCTGACATGCTTTTGGAGCAGATGTAGGCTTGGGGAACACCACCCCCTGGTCGTCGTGTGTCCCCCCCTCAACCATTTTTCTTTCCTAGGAAGGAGTCTTTTGCTAGCTTTGTTTATAATTGGGGATGACTGAGTCAGTGTTATGAGAACACCATCGGTTGAGAGTGGTTGCAAAACAGGTGTGATGCACACACACGTGTGCACTCGTACCCCTGCCAGATCCGCTCCTCCCTGCCGGCACCCTGCGCTCTGCCAGAGCTGGGGCTACCAGAGGGGAGCTGCTGAGAAGGGCTGACTCTAAAGCTGTCAGGTTGCCCAAACCGTGAGGCATTTCTGCCTTTGTTTTCTTTGAACAGAGCTATTTTTTGAAGGGGGTGGGGGGTATGACAATCATCAGACTGATTCAAACATGCCTCTATTTTGGATGCTGATGCAATAACCCTTGTGATGGGGATGAAACACCTCCCAGCTCCTCCTGGCTGTCCTGTAGTTGGTCAGGGAGGTGGGAAGAGGAGTGACAGTGGATGACGGAGGGGCTAGAGGCTTCTCAGTGATGGGAAGTGGTGTGTTTTCCAGTCCCCTGGCACAGTTAGCTTCCAGGGAGACCAGCTGCGGGTATGTAAACACATCTACAGCAGGGCGGCACAGGCATTTCGCCAAAGCCAAAAAAAGCTCAATAGGAATCAAGTCCCATAATGACTGGACCATAAAGCTTGCCCAAGCCCTGATGCTCTCTTTATATCTTCCTCCTGTATTGTCCTGGAAATGGCTGCCATGTGGCTTTCCTATGTTTTTGACTGATGTCGTTCTTGATATACTGTGACTGTGGATTTTCATGGTTTTGCCTATAAGAATTTAAGTTCATGTTTTTTCTTCCTTCTCGCAGTCTATGTTAAGATCGTGTCTGATGACCAGCATGGCCTGGAAAACGTGATTGTGATTGATTTCGTTGCCTGGAGCCCATGTCGATTTGAGATTCCGCCAGTGTTCTGCTTTGTAAGTCGATTTCTTTTTAATTCTTCCACAGGACTTGCTGCTTTCTCTCAAAGACATTAGGCATAACCTGAGTACTCTATGTTTAAAACTGAATTTTCCACTCTGTCCCACACTGTTCTTGTCTCGTAGAACTTGCTGCATCTGGTTCAGCTCGAGGTCTTCGCTGCAGCCTGTCCAGGGCTCTGCAAGGATCCTGGGCTTTCATTCCCTCTTCTTGCTTCCCATTCTTCCTGATGACTGAGAGTCATGTCTCAGCTGAGCTGAAAGAGAGGAGCTGAGACAGAGAAGGGGCTCCCCTGTCCCTCCTGGCCTCAAGAGCCAGAGCTTCAGATATCCTCCTCAAGCTGCTGTAAATGATCTTCCATGCCTTGATATCCCCAAGGAGGTGAGGGCACCCCAGAGCAAGACATTGGGTCAACCTGAAAATCATCTGGAAAACACACACAAACCCTGGAGCAAACCACTAGAAACTCTGTCTTCTGTGGCAGCTTGCAAGGAGGATGACAAAGGGCCAAACCTGCAGGGGACAGGATTTAAATGACTTGTCGTCTCCATTACAGCTTTTACATATCCAGAGCTTGTTTGTGAGCAATTAACGTGGGTGTCTTAAGGGGGGCCATTGAGAGCATGATTAAATAATTAATAGTAATTTATCCACAGGTGTGTTGTCCATGCCCATCTCACACAGCCCTGTGCTCACCCAAGCAAAGGCTGAAGTGGAGGGGAAGGAGCCCGGGTGGGCTGTATGCGGTGCATCACTGCTGGCTCTGCCTGCCCTCTCTGTCAGCCCTGCTGTACCACCAGGATGTCCCTGGAGAAGCCTCCCTGCTGTCATCAGCCACGCAGAACGGACAAGACACAGCAGGACTCTGCTCCCATCTGCATCCACCTGTACACGCGTGCAGCTGACCCGAATTTGAGAGCGTAGTGTCTTTTTCAATCAGAATGCAGCTTTCCACTTGTTTTAGCTCAGAGCTGCACCAAGCAATCTGATCATTTTATCATGGCACTGTCTTTGCAAAGACCCCTCTCTATCCTGTTTCACTCTGTCAAGACATAACTCTTAGACCTTTTTGCCATTACTATGGGGTCTGGCTAAAAGGGAAGTCTCAAGCAGGGCCAGTAAACAAACCTCACTCCTGTCCTATCCCCACCTCTGCTAATGGCAGATGCTGAGGATGGGGAGGAGAAAAAAATCTCTGTGTGGGTTGGTTTGGTTTTCTGAATGACCCAATCACAGCAAAGTCAAGACAGGGTGAGGAAAAAAAGCAACATGGGCATGAAGTGAGGAATTCAGGTTTAAGTTTAACCTCTCTTTGCTTTGAAAAAAACCCCAACAGACCAGTCCCTTTTGCGATGAAGAGGAAGAAACCTGAGCTTTATAGAAATTTCCCTGCATTATTTTCTGAATCAGACCTGAAGGTGCCAATATTCCACTCACCAGAAAGGGCATCTTTTTAAGTGGAGTTACCTTTTCAGCTCTAACCACTGCTGGTCCCCCTTGCCTTCAGCTACATTTTGCCAGCAGGAGTAGACTTTTCATGATCTTCCCTTAGCAATGTCCTGGGAGCTCACATCAAGAGGAGAGATGCACTGGAGTCTCTGTTTCCTACTTCCAAACACCTCCCCCTTACTTTTCAACATTTCTCCCTGTTTCAAAGAATAGCTGAGCTGTAGATCTTCAATTATTTTTGTGCCTTTGTCCCATTTAAGCATTACAGGACATTATACAGAGCCTAGAACTGAATCTGCCTCACAAAGTCACACCACACAGTGTAAAGCTCCCAGGCATTTTCCTGCAGTCAAAAATCTCCTGATGTTTCATATATTAAATCTGTTTATTGAAGCTGTTCTTCTGCCATGATACTTTTGCACAAGCTATATATTTCGCCTTGCTAGGGCTTCTCAAAAAAAAACCACAATGAAGTGTCAGGACTTCCAGCTTAGGCCAGCACAAGGAGGTTTCCTCAAAGTGAGTTGCTGCATTTGCAAGGCTGGAGGTGGAACTGGAAGCTGTATTTCTATGCTGTTCCCAGAGGGAAGCTAGTTTGGGATATGCAAGGATGCAAAAGGATACAGGTTTAGGGTGAATTTGGGGAGAAAAGTTTTTCTCTTTTTTTCTTTCCTTCCCCCTCTATAGCAATTGCATCCGTAGTGGATTGCATTAAAGCAAAAAGGAGGGCTCTGCTTGCAGACCCAGAGGAAGGTCCCCACGTAAATTAGTCCACCTAGAATAATCAGGAATAGCATCTTCAGGTAGGGAGAAGCCTTGGGAGCAGCACCAAGGGGAATGAAAGACAAACTCCTTTTTCCTCATACTCTTCCATTCATTATTATCTACACATAAATTATTCACATTCTTTGCAAGCCGAGTCTTGTATCGGCTGAAGGAGTTCAGATCATTAGAAACCCAACAATTTTCTGCATATTTCCTGATAAAAGAAGCTCCAACGGGGCAGGAGGTTGGGAGCAGGGGGAAAGGGAATAGGATTTCTTCTGTAGTTTCTGCTCCCAGGAGTTTTCTAAGATTTCTGGGCTGTCGATACCAGACAATCCTGGATATCCAGCAAGAAAAAAAGCCACAGCATGGAGAACATGGAAGGATCTCCTAGAGAGGCCAGAGGACCTGTATGTGTCAGGGTGGGATACTCTCAGGGTGCTGTGCAGGGGGAGAAGCAGTGCTGTGGAGCATAGGTCCTGCTCAGATTTCAAGGTAGATTTCATTACTTATATATATATTTAATAACAGAACATGCCTTGAAAAGTTCCAGTAAAGAGTCATCTCAAAGCAAACATGATCCATTCCAGAAATGTTGTTTCAGCATTATCCAAAGGCTCAAGGTCACTGTGGCTTGCTTCTTTTTTTTTTTTTTCACCCCCATAGTGGCTTTTTGCCATCAGCATTTCCATGAAATGGCTTGTTTTTGATGAATTCTCATTTTCGGATGGCAAGGGAGGAGGAGCACTGGATGGTTTCCAAAGAGCTCCATTACAGATGCCAGCATTTTGCACAGACTCCCTCACCCTGGTTTATTGATCACCAAGACATGGGAGCAGGCAGTGACAGGGTCTGGATGGCCACCCCTGTGCTGCTCTCTGGCCGTCTCTAGTGTAGCACTCCCAGTTCAGGGATTAGTGGAAATTTGTGCCTGCCCCTATCTGCCCAAGTGAACAGGGTCCAGAACACAATTTACCCTGCCCAGCCCATCAAAAGCATCTCTGCCACCTCTGTTGCCGTAAAGATGGATGAGTAAATTTGTTTTACAAGAGACATTTCTGACATACTCTCAGCCCAAGTCTGGAGGATACTCTGGGTTCCTTATCTCACTGAATTTCCCCCTGACACCTTCCCTGGTTTCACAGCACGGTTCCAACTGGTGTTTGAAGTCAGCCCAGCATTTCTCTCTCCTAACATAGGCTTGAGCTGCCATGCCAGTCCTGCCGGGACACTGGTACGTGGTTGCCTGCCAGGGTTGAAACCCTGGGGAAAATGAGGTCCTGGTGACACTAGAGCTAATGAAATATTTGCAGTATACTCTCCCTGTGTGCAATTATATATATATATATAAAGCAGAATATGGATATAAACATATATATATATTTATAAAAACATACCCAGGACTTACGTGCAAGCAATTACAGATAAGAAACATTGCCGTGGTCTCAGCAGACAGAGCCCCCCTTTCTCCCTCCCATCTTTCTGCGTCACTCTCTCTGTTATCTAGCTAAAAATAAAGGAGCGTTGGGCACCCAAGTCTCCCATGAGCAGCCACGTGATAAACATCAAGCCTGGGTGTTAGCAACCCATAGCCAGGGGTGGAGAGCGGCAGCCTGCGGCTGTCTGTGTGGTTCCTGCCTCAAGAGGAACCTGGGCTCCATCCCTTGAGCAAGGCTGGCGTGGGGAGGAGGTGGGGGACAAGGACGTTGCTCATGGACCCTCTTCTCCCTGGCTGTCCCTCATTTCGACCTAAGACCATTTTTAGCCTAAAATGAGCCAGTATAGGCTCTGCTCAGCTTGGAGCATCCTCGGGGGTGTTATAAACCCTCGAGCCACAATGATAAAACTCCAGCAAGGCGTGCTTTTCCAGTACCAGCCCCTTCAGTGACCTCCCGACAGGTTTATGGCCTCCTCATGCTCCACTGCTCTCATCAAACACATTGTCACACCACGACTTTCTTGCCTGCAATCACACTTTGTTTTTTTCACCCACTACACCCCAGCAGTTACCAGGCACACAGAGCAGCCAGGCTGAAAAAAAATGCTGATGGTGAGGTTTAATAAACTCTTTTAATCCCCCCTGCCCTGCTTTGCTCCAGTCAAGTTTTACTGGGGGTCAGCAGGGGAAGGAGGAGGAGGTCCCAGATGAGGTTTGGCAACTGATGAGCGATGGAATCATCGTGGGACTCTTTGCGTCACACCTTTGTGATGACAAGAGGATGGGCAGCACTTTAGGAGAGGCTGGGCTGGGTGGAAGATGGCTGGCTTTGCTGCCAGAAGCTGCAGGCAAAACTGGCAGGGGGTGACTTTAAACTGTCCTTGCCCCGTTCCCAGGCTAAGATGTTCTGTGGCTGCTGGATGTCCCAGAATAAATGCAGCAGGTCTCAGAGATGGGCTGAGGTTTGTGGGGAGACATCATAAGGGTCTCCCCACTTCTCTGGGACCAGCCTTGGCCATGCGTGGAAGGAGACCTGTGCAGTTGCACGGGGAAGGCTAAAGGCCATTTCTTCTGGAGATGTGGCTGTCACTAGCGAGGCTGGATGAAGAACAACTGAGCACACACTGCAAGAGTAGTGTGTGAGTGGTGGGTTGTTATTTTTGGGGGTTATTTTTCCCCCACAACTTATTGACACCTTGGCACCACCCAGCTCTAATAGATCCCTCCATCTAAGTAATCAGGTGGTTTCCAAGGTTGGCTGAGAAGGAGCATGGTCTATCCTGGGAGGATGTGGTGGGCAGGAAAACATTGCAAGGCTGCAGCACTGCCTTTCGACATTTTAAACCGGCTGCAGAAGCTAAAGGGTGGGGAATTTGCCAAAGAGTTAAAAGGGCCCCCTTGTAAAAGAGCGCAAGTGGCAAGGGAGGGGGCTTTCCAAGAGCTATTTAAACATTAACCAGCACAACAATTGCTCTGTGTTCCAGTTTCCCATTGCCACGCTGGTCTTTCACCTCTGCATGGGTGGATCTGCAGGGTCCTGAGCTGCCTTCCAGCCCTGGAGACACGGCCTGTCCATTGCTGGCACGGTGCTACAGCAGTGACAGGAGCCTCCGCGCCACGTCCTCTGCCTGCAGGACTTCATTACCATCCCTGTAGCTGCAGGGGAGTCAACAGATACGGGGTCAGAGGGTTAAAACAGCTTATTAACTTCCCTTATGCAGCCATAACTTGAAGGATATGGCTGGAAGATTTTGGAGAGCCACAGCTCATAAAGTCTGCGTGGCACAGAGCTGCTGGATGCTGAGGTGAGGCAGTCGGCCCTAATACAGTGCAGACACTATTCAGGGCCTTTCCCCTGCATGTGAAGACCAATCCTGCAGGTTCAGCATCATCAGGATGGGGATCCGAGTATTACAGCACCACAACTTTCTATTTTTAGCCTTAGGAGTATGAGAAATGCTGGTGACCTTCTTTTCCATGTGTGGAAAGAGGCCTGGGGGCATCTAAAGTGATGTGACCAGGGTTAGGCAGGAGCCGGTAGCAGAGACTGAAAAACTGCATCAAGTCCCCTGCTCTCTTTCTGGCAGTGAAATACAGACTTGAACGCAATACCAGGTGGGATCAGGAGCTTTGGGTGCACCTGTCTCCCCATACATCAATTTTTGGGAATCCTCCAACCCCTGGACTTGGGAATCACAAGGAACTTTGCAAGCTGACGGTAGCCCGCTCCAGCTGGGTACCATTTGAGTACCATTGGGCCAAAGTAATAACAGTAATAGCAATTAATAATAACATCAGTGGGTTGATGAAGAGCTGGGTGAGACAATCTGAGCCTCCCGTTCCCCAGTGTCTGCAAGCAGGCTGTCGTCCTTCTGCCCCAGAGCACCACGGCCATGGGCTCAGCAGCACTTCTCCCAAACTCCCCTCATGCTGCAGCATTTTTGCAAGCCATGAGATGTCATTAGTCAGGGCTGTCAGGGAGGGACAACAAGGGGGTCATTAGGCACACGGGATTATTTCTGGTCGTCTGTCAGCTGGGTATAGCTCCAGCACAAACACCTGAGGAATTTACAGGCTTCATAACTCACCTTCCACCAATATTTTAAAGTAGATTTTTTTTTTTTGTAATCTTTCCTCTCTTAAATCTCACTCAAATATCTGAGGGAAGCAAACACAAGCTAAGCTGAAACAAACAGAATGGTTTATTAGAGCAAATATTCCCAGGCTGCATTCTCCATATTCCCTAGTCATCGTGAACTATCCTCAAAAAGAATACACCTGTGCTGAAATGTCTCAATTTTGCTCTACTAGGCAAGCACTATTTTTTTTTCATGATGTGTGTGCAAAATGCCTGCTGTCCTGCAGACCTGACTCACAGCAGAGGTCTTTTGCTTGCTCAGACAAAAAATATGTGATTTGGGACAGTTCACAATGAAGAAGCTCTAGGACAGAGCTGACTGAATAAAAACAAAGCAAAGGGGCTCTAAGATTGAATCAGCGTGGGATTATTTTCTTTTCTTCTTATCATGTTTTATAGCTCATTTTAGTGAGATGGTCATCCTCACCCTACCTAAACTTTGACCAGAAGTGCCTTGTGAAGAAATAGTTCTCTTTGTATTACACCGTGATTCAAGGATTCAGCGCCCTATGAATTACATTAACCAAGATGATCCTTTTAAAGATACTTGCTTGGGAGGCAAATCCCATTTGAAATAAAGCAGAGAGATTTAGCTTAACAAGGCATTGAGGGAGAAGGACCTGTGTAGCTGAGACACCAAGAGACGAGGAGAGGAGAACCTGCAGAAGAGGAGCTGCAGAACTCTGGAGGTGAAAAAGACATGAAGCTGTGGGCATGCAAATGTGGGGACATGCCAAGCTGTTGGAGGGGCGTTTGAAGCACCTTTGTCTGTGAGAGCAAGTGGAGATCACTCAGCAGCCTTCCCTTGGTGACTCCAGAGAAGCAGAGGGGCTCATCTCGGCTTATTTCTGTCCCAGCCCCATCTCCTGCTGCTCCTGTCTGGACCCCAGCCCTGGTGCATTCTCTTCTTTCCTTGTCTGCCCTTTGAAAGGTTGCAGGTCCTTGTCACTTTTACTCCTAGCTCATGCTTGCAGAGGTCTGATGCAGCTGACAGCCCAGCTGCTTCCTCACTGCTTTGTTTCCTGGCTGGTCCCATGCAGGGGCAGCCTCCTCAGGCACTGCCTGGTGGCCTGGGCTCCACATGCCACAAGGGTCCCCAAACACCAGGCTGGGGATGATGGCTCCAGCATCATTCAGTGTTTCACTGAACTCACTCAAGGAGAAGGTACGGAAGCATAAATCATGGCCAACATGCTGCTTCGGGGTGTTGCAAGGTCAGCAAGCTCCTTGTGCAATGTTTTCATGACAACTGGCCTAAACATGCAAAAACTCCTGCTGACAAAAGCACTCGCCAGCCAGGAGGAGAGGCTGTGTGGCTCGGGGGAGGATGTCCGTCCTTGCAGCTCGAGGCATAAGGAGCTTTGCTTGCAAGAAGACACAACCTGTCCCGCCCCTTCCCGCAAGCTGGTGGCTTTGGCAGTAAAATAAACCGAGACATCCCAGCTCAGCCTCCGCCAGCTCACAGGGCTGGGGGGTAGATCCAGTTGCACACTCACAAAGTCACAACCTCTCAAACCCCACAGCCCAAACCCTTCTGACTGTTTCCCTTCCTCCATCACAAAGATAGGGATGGTTCCCCCCATTAAAGCGGGAGGAAAGCCCTCCCCTTCCCCAGCTCCATGTGGAACACAGCAGGTCAGCCTGTGTGCCTGAGGGACCCAAGTCCAGACTCCCTGAGGCACACATAATCCCCTACAGGGACATGATGCCAGCCTCCGTGACTCCATGACAGCAGGAAAACCCCCATAAATTGGCTTCTGCCACATGGGATCAGTAAGGACAAATTCTTTTGTGTTAAAGAGGGTGCAGGAACTGCAGCATCCACTCCTGGGCTTTCAGATCCAGGAGACACAGGCCAGGAGAAATACATGATGTCCCACCTGGAAAACAGAGCCAGAGGCCCAAAGGGAGGTGATGATCAGAAGCACCTTCAGGAGCGCTGGACCAGACCGTGTGGCAGAGATGGGAATCCACCAGTGGTGCTCTGTGTGAGGAAGGAGCCTGCAGGGAACTGCACCTTTCAGAGGCTCTCTGCACAGTCAGGAGGCAGCTGTGCACTCAGCAACTCAATCCTTGAATGCCAGGGGCCATCATCCAACTCAGCTCCAAGTGATTTCTGTGTGGAGCTCAGTAACCGCATCACTGGGTAAGCACAGAGGTGCGTTTTAAGAGCCTGGAACTCTAGAGCCCCACAGCCCTCATCCAGCACAGCAGACAGCGTGTCCTCTCACCCAGGCATGGTGAACCCTGGGAACCAGCGGGTCACCTGGGAAGCAGAGAGGAACCTACTGCAAACCTTGAGCTGGGATAAGCGCTGACAAGCCCAGCCGAATCATGCTTTCAACAACAAGGCTCGTCACTTCCTCTCTGGCTGCCATGCCATCATTTTAAAAGAAAGAAAAAAAAGTCATTTACCACCCAGCTCTGTCTCTGAGATGTCACCCTGTGTTTCCTGTGTCAGCAGCCACCCAGGAACAGAAGCCTCCAGCTCTGCAGCATCCTGCTCTCAACTGCCCGCCTGGTGCTTTAACCCTTGCAGAGCCAGCTCTCTGCCACTGCAACGGCTTTCCCGAGGCCAGGCATTTAAAAAACCCCACACTGAGTAAAACCAAAACTTGATGACTCCCTCCTTCATATAGATTTAAAATAAAAAGAGGCACGGCAAGAAAATAACCCTCACCAAAGGTCGTTCTCCCCTTTCACAGACAGCAGCAGAGATGGTCAGAGAAACTGACCTGCAAAAGAGCTCAGATTGCATGAATCACGAAATTACCAATGTCCCCCACCTCCTAGAGGGGCACGCTGCAGGGGGCTGCGGTGCCACAGACCCTTGCCACCTTGTTGCTGGGTGCAGAGTGCTCCCAAGCAGGTCACTTCTCCATCCCCGTGCCCAGGTCTCCTCTCCCTGGGCAGGCAGGAGCAACCTCTTTCACAACATGCAATGAGAACCAACTGTAAAATACAGCATTGATATTGAGAAATGAGTAGAAGAACACTTTTTTCTTTTTTTTTTTATCAGGCCCTTTCATTGTATAAATAATTTATTTCAGTTCACAGCATTATGTCTGCATCTTTTTTTTAAAAAAAAAAAAGAAGAAAAGACGGGAGGAACAGAGACTGAGGGACAATGGCAAAGGTAGGACACGGGCAGCAGGATATCCAACACTGATGGGAACACTGCGAAGGTACCTGGGGAAATGAGACTGGTACCTCATGACAGCTGCTAAAAAAATAAAAGGTCATCCAAACATATTTAGAGAAGATGCACAACCTTGCAAAAAGCCCAGCTTGTTCTCAGAGCAATAACCCGGGCAGTTTCCCTTAAATGCTGTTTTGCTGAGGCGCCTTTTCTTCTTGCCCACAGTAGGCAACACACATCTTCACAGAGGAAAAATCAGCGTACGCTTGTTAAACGTTACAGAAATACCACGGAAGCCATTAGCTTACTAATCGGAAAAAGTCTTTTTAATTATTGCAGAAAGCAGAGTTGGTGGGAACGGCACTGCGACAGCGTCCCACCTAGCTCAGCTGAACCTTCAAGCCTCTTCGGCGCACGCTTGAGTGCTCTGCCAAAACCCAGCCACTTCTCCAAGGGGATGCTCAGCTGAGCTGGGTGTAACAAACTCCCAGGAAGGACGGAGGTCTGTAAATCCACGCTGCCAGGCTTTCCATGCCAGCTTTTGCTAAAACACCACCTACAAAACCAACAATAGCCTGCACGCAGCATCTTTAAAACCTGATCGCTTTTGAACTGGTGGGGAAAGCATTGCTTTGTATTTCGCCTCTAAAGTGGGTTGTGCTCCAAAGAAAAGAGTTAATGCATGTGGCTTCTGTGGCATCATTTTTTTTTTCCCCCTCTCTCAACAGCAAGTACCAAAGTGTTGGAGGTGAAGACAAAGCAAAGAAAATCCAAGGAAGTGGGAACAGAGCCACCTGAACTGATGGGACCAGCCCATTCACTCAGCCCACAAGTCGGGACTCGCACTGGGAACTCAGATCCCGCAAGAAGAGAAATACTACTTGGCTGCAACATTTGTTTCCTAACAACAACAGGAACAAAAGAAAAAAACCCAAAAACCAACCCGCTATTTGGAAGGTGCTGCACTCATCCCTGCAAGGGGAGAATCGACTCCCTGAAACCCGACGGGCATTTTTCTTTTGTCTGCTCGGTGGTTTCTCTGTGGCTGCTCTGGGAAAGGATTTTTTCAAACAGGAAGGCTGGTATAAAATCACCAGAAAAATCCTGCCAGACTGCGTGGCTCAAAACTCAAGAGTATTCGTCCCCTGAGGGCTGCCTGCTTCTGCTCTGTGGGCAGCATGGAAAGCCAGACCCTGCTTTTCTCCAGAGAGCTGGGTCCCAGGCAAAAACACTGACAGCAAATGACTTTTGGTTCCTAGTCCCGTCCAGGTACCAAAACGTTCCGCTGCAGAAGGACACGTCGAGGCCTGACCCTGCCCCGGGCACTCAGCAGGCAGAGGCAGCCCACACGGCTACTGCTGGCACTCTGCTTGGAATCGGGTTCAAATCTTCACAAAAAAAATAACACCCCCTGCTATGTCATTGCCCCCTCCCTTACCCTCAAATGTCTCTTCACACCCTGCCATTTCCCTGGTGCTGCCAACCCCCTTTCCAGCAGAGATTTTGATAGCACTGGCCACCTCAGCG
>NW_009702936.1:150783-191943 GCF_000703405.1 Apaloderma vittatum | reverse complement strand
GGGGAGCTGTTTTCCTCTCCTGCCTGGGTAGATTCATTTCACAGTCATCCCGCCTGCCGGCTCTAATTCCTAGCACGTATATTGTGCGGTTCCTCCATTTTTTTTTTTTAAATTATTTTTTTACCACCCAGGCATCTTCAAGTTTCGAATTCCAGTTGGGAGTCTCTTCTTCCTACAGGTGCGTGTAGGAGTAGACTCTGTTGCTCCAGTGGAATTGCTCGCGAGGGAAGAGCCTTGCAAGGAGGTGTTTGGCTGCTCTGCGTCAGCTGCATAAGGAGAACTCTGTTATTATTGGGAAGGTTCAGTTGATTTTGTAAATCCTTGCGAGAAAGCAAACCCAAGCTCCATCCCTTTACAGTGGTTTCACGGTTGTAATTTCTCGTGTGAAAGATACCGGTGCTTTACAGATGTGTTTGTCAGCAGGTGATGTTGGATTTTTCACTCCTGGGAGGCATCCACATGTTTTTCGTTGAGGTTGCAGACCAGGGCAAGGTTGAACTTGCTTACATCCATCCCCCCAGCGTTGGTTATTTTTAATTGAATGATGTGTAAGAACTTTAAGCAATGCCTTGTTTGAACAAAATGAAGTGAGAAAATAGGACATGCTAAGGTGCTGTAGCAAAGTTGATCTTAAGGAGTAGCTATGTTTTATCGGACAAGCCTGGTGCCAGGAAAGCTGCTGCTCAGTTAGGAAAAAAACCCCAGTAAGTGGAAGAATCAAAAACACCAAGTGTTTGTGTCTTGGCGCTTGCACTGAACTTGAAGTTGTGATACCGATTCCTGAACGTTTTTTGCTACTGTTCAATCACGTTACATATAAATGCATACACTTCTGCTCTGTAGTATATGTAATGGAAGCATCACACTGCTAAGATGTCTTAAAATAATCTTTTGTCAGAAATATTATGACATGTTTTAGAATAAAAAATTATAACCAAGTACTTTTTTCTTCTGTCCCACAGAGGCGAACTATGCAAGTAGCACCAGAATTCCCCTCCCTGGTGACGGACCAGCTATTCAGTCAAACAGTTCAGCACCATCCAAACAAACTGTTCTGTCTTGGCAAGCTGCAATTGATGCTGCTAGACAAGCAAAGGCTGCCCAAAATATGAGTACCGCCTCAGCCCAGCCTGTAGGATCTCTGTCCCAAAGAAAACGCCAGCAATATGCCAAGAGCAAAAAACAGGGTAATACGTCTAATAGTCGTCCACCCCGTGCCCTTTTCTGTTTATCCCTCAACAACCCAATACGAAGAGCCTGCATTAGTCTAGTAGAATGGAAGTATCCTTTGATGCAGTTTCCTTTTTTGCAGCCTGTTCTTCACGTTTTCTGAATGTGTCAAGGGGGTTGTTTTATACCATCTCTGGCAGCGTCACAGCTAATGCATTAGTTCACTTGCACGTGTGGGTAGCTGTCGTTAATGTTGATGGTAGTTAATTTTGCTTAAATTACTGTTAAAGATAGCCTCTTAATTTGTGTCAGAGTGACACAGAGTATCACTTTACTGAAGTAGTTAAAAATCATGAGAAAAGCTCACAGCTGTTCTTTTTTTGGAGGAGATGGAACGTTTTCACAACTTTGTAAATTTACAAGCTTACATTATATTCCAGCAAATCTCTTTATTGCATTTGTTACCCT
Source organism: Apaloderma vittatum (assembly GCF_000703405.1). Lineage (NCBI taxonomy): Eukaryota > Metazoa > Chordata > Aves > Trogoniformes > Trogonidae > Apaloderma > Apaloderma vittatum. The sequence goes on along the minus strand of NW_009702936.1, from coordinate 190,305 downwards.
TCCAGATAAGATTGAATGGGTGGGAGTGCATCTAGTAGTGTTAATTGGGAGATGACCTAAGATACCAAACTGTATCTTCCACATTGCTATTTGGTATATTGCCGTTAGGGTGTATGAGTCAGATGTGAAATCTTTTTAAAAAGATTTTTCCAAGGGCTGAAAGTGCGGAAGATTTTTAGCTAGGTCAAGGACTTGTTCTAAGTACGCACATGCGTCTGAAATATATTAATCTTCTGAACTTTTACAACGTATGTCTACCACCAAACCTGTTTGGAACCATGTACATCTGTAGATACGAGAACAGATCTGCTGGTCTGCGATCTTGATGACTTGTATGCCGGGAAAGATTGCTTTATATTTATTTAGTAGTTGATGTGGAGGAAGTGGATTTCTTTGGCCCAACTGATAGCATGTTGATTTGGTATATTATTTAATTCTCAAAAAAAGGTTTGAAGTAGAAAATACTTTTGTTGAGGAACAAGAGTGAACATGTTTGCCTATTAGCCATGGCAACATCCCTCTAATAGGAAACAGATGCTTAAGAGAGTAGACTGCTGGAGTAAAACTCATTTTGTTACTTTAAACAGAATGGCCAACCTGGCAATAGGAGCTGTTAGTTGTTTGTAGGGCTTGTTTTTTTTCAATTCTTTTAACATAATTCAATTGCAAATGAAAGATGCTGCTTTCATTTACACTGGTAGAAGTCCAACTAATTTCAGTAAATTGGCCTCTCCTTGGCTAAGGTCAGTTAAATAAAGTTACAATGCATCTAGAGTGGAACAACTCAGGGCAGGATTTGTCCCAGTAGCACGACATTGTGAAACAAGGTTGTCACTCTTGAGCTGGTACCACTTGTTTGTTTCACTCCTGTTACTGAGTGTGTTGTAACTTTATTTTGTACACAGCACAGCAGCTGTTGATGTTGATAGGCTTTGTGAATATAAACTCACCCCTTGAAGTGACAGACTTTTTGTAGGCTAACAAACAAAATTTAACAGATCTTAGAGGGCATATGAACTTTGTAGGAGTGTGGGTGTTTTTTGGGTTTTTTTTTCAGGAAAAATTATTTTTAACTGACAAAAATACACATTTGAGGATAGTCAGTACTCTTCCTCTAAGTACATTCAGAATTTTTCCTTCAGTCTTTTATGGAACTCTTATGGACACATATTGGGAAGTTGTGTGTTGAATTGAGGAAAGGATGTAAAAAATAATAGCTAAAGCCCAAACTGCTCCCTTGCCCAACTTCCATGAACAGGTTCATCCATGTTTGTAGTTAAAAGAAAATAATGAGATACCTTGGGAAAAAGGTAGATTAATGATGCACTGAAGGATGAACTTGGTAGGCATGAATTTTAAGAAATACCTTTTGCCTTCTAAAAAGAAAAATATCTCCAGGTTTCAAATACTGTCATCCAAATGCGGTATAAGAAAAGTGTAGTTGCAATTTGTGCTGTTATCCATGTGAAGGCCTGTAGCTGCTCAGGATGCGTGGCTGCCAATCCAGCCGTGCTGTTCCATTCCACAGCCTCCTCACCTCAACTTTCATCTGTCCTGCCTAAAGCAAAATTGTTTGGGAACCAGCTCTCAGACGTGAGGAGGGGCGCAGACTTTTCCTGTGCCTGTTGTACAGCTTTCCAGCTCTCAGACAGGAGAACAGTTGTGATTTGCTGGGAATCTTTCTCATGTTCTGCCACAGACTGGATCGCAAATGATTTTCCTCCTTTGGACCAATGCATTTCAGTTAACATTAATGACACTTACGTGAGCATATAAGGACAGAAGAGCCTAGTAAGTATTTGTTACCCATCACAGTGACCCATGTGTCAGTTTAAGATTGCCCAACTGTATTCATTTAATATAAAGTGCTCTGTGGCAGAAAGAGTGATGGTTTTTTCTTTTTTCAAAAAGAAGAGGATAATGAAAGAACATTATGTTGGAAAATAACACGATACAGTGATTTAGCTAGAGATGATGAAGTGTTTGTCACAGTTATCAGTCAAAAGGTTGCCTTGAAAGTAAAACTTGTTTTTTGAGTGTTGATGCTGAAAGGAGGAGACTTAAAAGTTTGCAGATACTCACAGTTCATTAATTCCTTAACAAGATTTTCCAGACCATTTGACATATTTATACTATTGTCTATTTTTGCCAATTGTGTGGCCTTAGCTGTTTACATCCCATTCCCAGAAGATGATTCTAATTCAACTAATCATAATTTGGTAAGTATTACTGAGTTATTTTATATTTGTTTCTTATACTTTAACTTGATAGTTGTGACTAGCTGCTAGTATTTGAGACTGTATTAAGCATAGATAATTTTAGTAAAAAAAAAAAAGATGTATAGTGGTACTTTAAAATAAAATGTATATGGAATTGCTTTGGTTTTTTTTTTCAGTTTTAATATGTGATCGTTTATGTTTAAAATTTTTCAGCAGTGAATTCTTTGGAAAGGAATGTATATTAATATTATGTTGCATGTATATATCTATTTGTGTCGTATAAAATTTAATTAGAAATTCTATTGATTGATTATATTTACTAGCTGTTACTATTTCTGACACTTGTTTCAGTCCTTCTGAAGCTCTGTTAATTTTCTTAGTATCCTTGTCTAATCTGTTTTCAATTTTTAGTGGTGATATTTAGCTGTGTGCTTTACCAGATACTAAGTTTTTAATGAGAGGACAGTGAGAAATTTTACATTATTACATTTTAAAGTGATAGGAACATCAGTGTGAATTTTAAAAACGGTCACTGCTGGTCTAAGTGATCTTTCAGAAAAGTGCTGGTACTGCAGTATACATGTGTAGAGATGTATTTGATGGAAAATAGTGTACTAGTATTATGCCTAAAAATACCATGAAAGCTAATTTTGCTTAAATTCTCTCTTAAAACTTATAAAGGCTATCACGCTCAAGGGAAATACTGAATTACACTGCAATAATTTCATTGCTTATAATAAGCACTATCTTGAAATAATTAGTGGAGTTCAGCAGTCCTGTGCACTCAAAATCTGCGTGTGACTTTTGGGGGGAGAGAAGATGTTTGCTTATAAAATAGAGTTGGATACTAGTAAGTTCGTAATTTTGGATTAATTTACCTCTACAGTAAAATCTGCGTGTGACTTTTGGGGGGAGAGAAGATGTTTGCTTATAAAATAGAGTTGGATACTAGTAAGTATCCAACTTAAACTCTACAGTTTAAGCTCATATGTGGTTTTCTATTTATGAACATGTTCGTGTATATTGTTGTGTGAAAGCTTGTTTATTTTCCTAAAAGTAATCTGTGCATATGACCCATTTTATATGTTTTTGTGTGTATTAAAATGAAGCAAATATGAACAATAAAAAATGCTGGCGGAAGGCAGAATAATTCAGGTCAATGTAAAGAACGATTTATGCAGCTGTGTTTCTAGCCAACCAACAGTCTTTATCTCTCTCTTTTTTTTTTTTTTCCCCTCCCCTCCCCTGAGAAATTCAGGGCACAAATCTCCATAGCTGTCAATCCACCAAGAGATCCGCTAATAACTAATTTCATAAAGCATTACATGAAAAGGGTAAAGCAGTTACTTGTGTCAGAGGCTAATCATTTTGAAAGAAATGTTTTTAGTATTAGTTTTGTTAGGCTAATATCTGGCATTTCTGACCTAATTCTACAATGTGCTAGTATTTGGAAATCGTGTCTGATGTTTTTTCTTTGTTTTTGTCTAATGTAGCCAAGTTAGCCTAAGCAAAAACAAATTATGCATTTTTTGAGTGTTACCTGTTTTTGAGTGGAAAGGTTCTTGAATACCCTCAATTATATGTATATAAAGTTTACCTGGCCATTTAAATTCCCTCAAATTCCCATTTAAATTTGCATCCCATTTATACTGATGTTGAGTAATTCCACTTGGTTTGACTGGAGAACAAAACTTATCCTGACAATGTACTTTTGAGTGCCGGGGCAGATTAAAGCCCAATAAGGAAACACAGATTGTGTGTACCTGATCTCATCAAACCAATAGTTCTGGAATGAGCAGCATTGGCTTTTCTTGTGAGTAAGGTTCTACAGAGTGAAGTACACTAACCGGTGGCCTGCGTTCAGATTTCTTTCTCTGGTATTTCACTGACATTTTTGCTAGTGTGGACCCATTCCTTTGTTGAACTCTTTGTGGATTCATTATGTACTGTGAGAAAATGCCACAGAAGGACCCAGCTAGAAACCTTCAGGCTTGCTGGGGAACCTGCTCATGCTTGCGTTCCCTCATGCTTGAGGCACACGTATAGATATGTACCTGAGAGAGAGGGCTGTCAGTTTTCTTGTAGCAGAAATAGGGGGTTTTGTGTTGAATAATGTTTAGACCTTTTGTGGTACTGGTTTAAAAACCAGCCCAAATCTTGAAAATTAAATCTTCTTAATAGGTTTGGTAGGATATTAGCCCTCTGCATATAGGGATGTCTTCCATGAGCCCTGCACTGCTGGTTTGATCTTGCTTTAATTCACTCTGGCTTTAATCTAAATTCAAAAGTTGAGGAAAAGAAGATAACCTTTCTCCTTCCAACCCAGATGTTTGTCTCTATCAACTTCACAGCCTTTTCTCCCCGCTTTCCTCTCTGGACATAGGCTTCCGTTGACGCTGTGCAGATTGCAGCACGGTGCCTTGGTGGGCGAGAGCAGAGCGAGGTCCAGGAACACAGGCTGCTTCCAGTGCCTTCAGTTCCTTGTTATGTAAACCCCAGAAGTCCAGCTTTATAAATTTTGGTTTGTATAAGGATATTATATCTAGGGCTTGTTCCTTAGGGAGTAAATCAATGTTGCATCATTGAGATGAACAGATTGATTGCTTTCCATCAGCTAGCTGAACTGGCTCATGTTTTTTTAATTTGTAAACAGAAAAATTAAATATTCATGCATGTGGATTTTTTTTTTTTGTGAAAAGAAATATACATAAATTTTAATCAGCCATGGAAAGAGGAATCAGTGGTATAGGAGGCTAAAAACCAATGCAATACTGGTAAGTGGGACCTAGAAAGGGAAACTTTTTTGGTTTTGCTTGGGCTAGGGAGAAGAGTGCATGTATGAGAATTTGAGCAGTCGAAGGGTTCATTCTTTATGACTTAAGGAAGTCTGCAGTGGCAACCTCAGTCCAAGGGCGTGCATACAGAACAGATGGTCATTCCTCTTTGTGGTGGGATGTTAGAAGACAGCTTCTGTATGATGGAATTTCCAAGGCTTCAAGAGAAACCTGACATGCTGTCTGAGTCTGTCTGCATCTGTGGCTGAGCCGCTGAAACACTGACCATGTGTCAACCACCTAACTGCTGGCTGAGCTGTGTGTGAGCCCTGTTCTTTCTCATGAACCTTTGAACATGCGGTGTCTAATCAATGCAAAGTTGGTTATGTGTTGCAGTAGTAATGGCAAAAGAAATTTTAGCATGAGTTAACTAAAATATATCAAACATTTTTAAGAAACAGGCAGATGTGTCTTAAGAGAAATAGCAAATCAAATGTATGCATATTCATGTATTTTTAAAAAGTAGAATGTATCATGGGTATCTGTTATTCTTGAATATGAGTCAGTTTTTAATCTTGAATACCTTAACATAAATATCTGTGAGAATGTTCCACACCCTTTTTCTTCTTGGAACAGCATACTGTTTATAGAAAATTGACGGAGCAAGCTAAGTGTAAGGGTGGGACCGTTGTCTGTTTCTGTGTTGGTCAGGGGTCTTTACTGATTCACAAATTGTGATTATTGAAGTTTTTGTGATTGGAGTCAGCGGCATGCTGTGAGATGAGATACTTATGATAACTTAAGCAAGAAAAGATTTCTTTGTAATATCAGTGACTAAATTAAGCGGATGGTAATCACTTGTGTTGTAGAGTAGAAGTTTTTTTTTTTTCTTTTGTGTTCATCTTCTCAGTAGACGAGCTTAGATTTCTGTCTTGCTTTTTTGCCACTCTCTGAGAGCAGAGGATGTACTACAGCTATCTTCTTGCACAGTGGATTCACTGTCATCCTTATTCTTGAGAATAACGTGTCAGTACTGGGTGATACAAAGCATTTCAAAGAAGAAGTGCAGAGTTAAATTCGGGCTGGACTGTGCTTGACCACTTGCCAAGTGTTACAGTCCTGTGTTCTGTAAAAAAGTTTATCTAATCCTTTGTCTAAAACCCCTTGACATGTGTCTCTGATGTGTGCCAGGAGAGGCAGCAGGAAGGGATCTTCTTTTCTATACTTTGAATGGAGTAGCTCTCTCATGCTTTTCTGCTTCTTTTCTGTACTTTGAATGGAGTAGCTCTCATGCTTTTCTTCACTGCATGGAATGCAGTACAGGCCAATGAGCTTAAAACAGTTATTGAACGTGATCCTGAATTCTACTTAATTAATAATTAGTTCCTAATCAGCTTGTTCTTTCATAAGTGAGCCCAGTTCTTCTGCAAGTAGGTGGGTGAATATTATTGAACCAGGTAAGTTATTTTTTTTTCTCTTGCAGCAGAACAGGGACAGTGTACCCTGGGATGAAATCCTCATAAGCTCACTGCTTTGGATTTTAATGTAGTTTCTTTCATCTGCCTTCAGAAGTTTCAGGTGATCTGAACATTCCATGCTTGATTCAGCTCTTCTTTTGGCAGTGTTTCTTGTCTGAGCTTGATAAGAAGCAGCTTCTGGCAGGAAGGGTTTTCAGTATATATCTATCTTCTGTTTCTGTCTTCCATTTTTCCCCATCTGTGGTGTTTTCTTCCCTTCATGTCTTTTTGTCTTTGTTAACTTCCCACTCATTTCTTTTTTTCTTCCTATCTTTTGTCTCTTACCCTCTGGCTTCCCTCTGTGTTTACTCTTCTGTTTGTCCTCTTCTGCAGCATGCTTTGCTCTATCTCACTCTCCCACCTCAGTTTTTTTGTATCATCCTGCTGTACCATGTTCTGTTCTCCTGTGCTTTGCCTCCTACTGACTTTCCCGTTGGTCTGACTAGCACTGGGCTTCTGACTTTATAATGTGTGGGCAGACTGGCACAACACAAGCCTGGATTTTGGCTACGATCAAGACGTTTTTGGTTATATTTTTTCTTTCCTTAACAAATAATAATAAAAGTGAATGTGAACAATAAGAAGGCATTCATCCAGAGCCTATGAAAACTTTAGGGATGTAGTTTGAGTTGAGTCTACTTTGGGTGTGCCGTATCTCTTGTGACTAGACTCTGAAGGTTTTCACTGGTGACACTGTTCTGTGCAGAGGTTGAGAGCTGATGTGTTTTGGGAGACTCACTTGCATAAATTATTGGCATGTGTGAAGTCATGTGAGTAAAGGGCTTGACTCTGCTAATGCATGAAGGGCTGGAACCTAGTGATAATTAAAGACTCCACGCCCATGGTAGCACGGTTCTTCAACCTTGTTTCCGACTACCATTACCAGTCGAGAATCCCCTCCAAGAGTGAGGTTCTGGGTTAAAGAGTGTCTCTCCAGTCTGCACCTACAGGTGCAGATGCACCTACAGGTCAGATGATGGTCCTGGACTCTTTTCTTTCTTTCTGCCAGGTGGCTGGGACTGGGAGAGCAGTAGTGGGGTACACTGTTACAGAAAGGTAATGTCTGTGTCTTATCTTTCAGGCAAAGATTTCCTCTTTAAGTAGATTTAGGTGGATCTTCCGGTGCCTCCGGCAATAGGAAAGCCAGTGCTGTCCCTGAACTGTTAGTTGTGCCTTCAATCTAGGGCACAGCAGGAGAGTACTCTAAGAACCAGCTGAACTATTGACTTAGAGGTGTCAAGCTTCCTATCCTTATCTCATTAGCAACCCTATGACTCATTCAGTTCTAAGGCCACATGACTAATTAATCCATCCATTGAAAAGGCGGTTGTTTTTTACCTTGCACCTGGTTACCCTCCATACCTAGTTTATCTGAGAATATTGTTGTAGAATGCTATTAATTTTAACTACATCTGGTAAATAATTCGAAAGATTTTTAATTGCTAAATGTCCTATGATGTCTTTTAGAGAGACTTCTGCATAAATCTACTATCTTTGCCGTGTTTACTTTTTAAGTTCATGGGTCTTTAAGGCCTGAGTCTCCTTCTCCTCCCTTAAAACATCTTCCAGTCTAAATAACTTTCTGATACTGTGCTTCTGGTCTTTTTCTACCTTTGGATTCTTAGCTAACTGTCCTAATATCTGTGCTAGCTGGCATAAAAGTCACCCAAGTAAACTTTTCAGCAAAGATGTAAGATAATTGGGACTCTACTGAAAATACTTCATTTTGCATACGGGAAAACATGATAGAGACCTTACAATGCTTTGTGTGTCTTTAGCCAAACACCTAACTACTGGTACTAAAGGCACTAGATTAATTATTTTTAAAAGAAAATACCATTGACAGTTAATTTGAGAAAAGAAAAAAAGTATTGGATCTAATACCACAGGAATTTTGTTGCATATAGATTCAAGTCAGTGAAATGTATTTACAGCTGTAAGTACTCAGAAGTGCCTGAAAGAAAGTTACTAGTTTAATTTGGGAAAAACCCCCAAATGTTAGGAGTTGTGCTTTTGGTATTTTTCACAGAGGCTTGAATTCTTTCCTTGTCGGCTTTTGTGTCTATATGCTTATATAAATGCTCTGAAAGGTGGTCTTGGTAATAATTTTCTGCTGTTTTTATAGTACATGGCATCTATTTCCACACTCAAAAAACAGTGAAATAACTATTTAACTACTGAAGCAGCCTGACTTGCCTTTCTGTAAATTAATAGTAAAGCTGTTTGGTTATTAGGTAAGACAGTATGCATCAGTAAGTAACAGTTACACAACTGTAAGAATTCCTTAATAGATGACATTTCTGCAAGGAGGTTATTTTAAAAGTACTATATTTCCATACTCAGCCTTATCTTAATTTTTTTTTATACTACTGGCAGCCTCAAACTTCCAGTAGTATGCATTAGCTAATTATTGTGGTTTGCTTTGACTTCTATCAGTTGCAGATCATGTATTTAGAAAACTTTTTTCCTTTGTGTTGTACTGCACACCTCTGCAAAGTAGATGAAAATTCTGAGTTGGTGCTATTGTACACCCGCTTCACCCAGCAGCTGATTCCTAGACCTAATCTGTCTGCTCTGCACTATACCAGTAGCGTGAAATAGCTCTTGAATTTTCTTGGTAAACGTAATTGCGCGTGTCTAGTCCATCTCTAGTGGTAAATGAAATAGAAATTTTATTTCGCAGTCTGGCTTAAGAAAAGAGACGTTCCTAAAAGAGAGAGATGACCAAGATGACTGGCAATTTCCAACGGGTAGAAGAGTCACTTGGGTTTGTAGAGGATTGGGAATAGCATAGAGTAGTTCTGTTTCTTCTTGATTTTGTGTGTCCCAGTACAGCTTAGGATCTAGCTACTTCAGCACAGAAGAAAATGGCTCTTCGGAATGCTGAGAAAGAGGTTTACAACTTAGTTTTACATCTTTCATTTAATGACACTGCAAAAATAATTTCCTGTTATTTTAATGCAGGATATAGCTTCTCAGTTACCCAAACCAGAAGGTCTTACAAAAAGATGTACTTAATCATCCCCATTTGAAAGGAAGTGTTTTTTCCCGTGTTCCAAGTTGCAAGCTTGTTCCTGTGAGGAATTCCTACTAAGGGCTTGTGTCTCCTTAAAAAGATTTTCTGGTAGTGCTTTATTGGCAAACTGCCTAGGGAGGTACAGCATACACCGGCAGGGGTTGTTCCGTTATAGCCTACAGTCAGTCTCCCAAACAGAATAGTGCTGCACTGGTAGAAAGCTTTTTATTTTTTTTCTGATTTAATTGTGCTGTGAAAGAACTTCTGCCCTTCTTTTCACTTATTCCCTGCTTGATAAAGGTGTGCCTGCAAAACTTCATAGACATCACAATGAAAGGAAATTTACGTACTTCCAAGTACACAGACTAATTTTATTAGTTACTGTATCAGTTGAATGGTCAGTGGGAAAGTAGTTGGATTTGACTTGAAGATTATTGTAATTCAAATCTAAAGTGAGCATTTAAGATGAGAGGGAGAAGTACTTTTCATGAAAACTCTTGGAGTAGAGTACAAGTTGATTTTTAAATGCTCTGAAAAATACAGGAACAAACATAGGTTATAAAACCAGTTTACTGAGTGTATGTAAACTGTGTGAATTACTAATTTACTCCAATATTGAGCATGTAAATTTAACAAAATAATAATAATATACAGTTTTATGCCTAAACTATAGCTGCTATGCTAAAGGAAACCTGAAAATGGTTTCTGAAGTTTTTACTCAAAGAGTGAACACACAATATTGAGAATCTTTACATGTTGCCATGTATCAGTGCCACACCAAAAGTAAATTGCTGTAAATATTACTTGGATTTGCTTTACAAAACCCATTTTAAAACTCTAGGTGATGCAGAATATAGGTATTAAGTTTCTTATTCCTGAAATACCACAAACTTGGGGTCTAGGGCTTTTGAAAGTGCTGGTCAAGGCTTGCTTGCTTAATTTGAGCAGAAATGGAGAAGTTCTGGGTGCTTTCAAAAAGCTGGTCCTGAGTACTTCGAAAAGCTTATGTAAAATCAACTAATTTTTTTTTTTTTAAATCTGGTGAGCTTTAGTGACACTGCTTTCAGTGATGGTTCATTGAATGTGTGATTTGGTTTACCAGATATTTTGCAAAAATTTGAACTTGTTTATTCTGCTGTCATGTGTCAAAACCTTTCTTTTGCTGTGCCATCTGGAAGGACAGGGCCATGAAGAAAGGTTAAATGAATATATAGTCGTAGTAGGAGAATGTTAATTAGGATGGATTTGCTATTCAATGTTAGTTTGTGGGTGTGTTATTTTTTGTTATTGTGTAATCCTCTGCAATAGAATTTTCATTTAATGAATTGCAAATAGAATATATTCTTCCCCCTTTAGAGAAGATTGAGAGCATGTGCTTAGTTCCTGCTTGTATAAAATTCACTAAAGCGCTGATTAACAGCTTATTGTTTGTGTTTTTTCAATGTCATTTTTATGTGCTTGACTTCAGCATTTGAAACCAAACTTTAAATAAAGATTTGAAATTTATGCTCAAAATTTAAGCATGAAGATAACGTTTTCAATGGAATTAACATGACTGACCAGGATGCATCATCTACCTGTTCAGTGTTACTAGAAAATGCTATACTGTAGTGATTGATAGTAATATAAAATGTTGAAATTATGAGCAGATTGATCTGCATGGATTTATTAATATAGTTATGAACCAAGATTTTTCTCCTCTTTTTTGTTATTAAAATGTATTATACTAGTATAAGTTTTCAGTTTAGTTGCATTGCTAAAAGTTCGAGCAGTGTCTAACTCTGTGACAATTACATGATGGTTTTCATAGTGGTCGCTCTTCATGTGGATGCAGAGCTGCATAGAAGTTTGTTGTAAATTTCTTGTGGAATTTTATGTTTTGATAATGTCATTGTTAAAAATGAGAAACTTGCTATTTGTTACTGTGGCAAATCACATAATATAAGCTGTCGTCAGTGTTGGTCAATATAGCAGAAGGAGTGATGCTAGAAGAAGAACTTGCAGAAGGTCAGAATTTAATCTTCAAATTTTATTTTTATTGCATGTTTTCAAACAAACTAATACTTGATGTATCTCGAGGAATGTAATTCAGCCCAAAGATTCATTTGGCCATTTGTTTTAGTTGTTCTCATATGATACAAAGCAGGTGGTATGTTGAATTTTGTCACACTTGACATAGGTGTCGCCCTTAAATGTGTTTTACTGAGCTACCAGTGAAATTTTGTGCAATCAGTGGCACAAAGAAGCCAGTTACGTTTGTATGGCATAAAGGCTGGAAAGCTCTTTACAATGTAAGGTCATAAACATAAGAAGTGTTCATGAATAAGGTTCAGAAGCTTAATAATTACACTTTTCTGGGTTGGCTGACAGTGGCTGCAGCAGTGCAGCAGCCTCCAGCAAGATCACGTCTTATGCCAGTCAGCTAATCAGAAAAATGCAGTCCTTCCAAGGTACTGAGTAGCAAATACCCCAAAGCTGTATTATGTTTATCAGACATTTTGTTAATACAGTTTTCACTCTGATGGATTTATTATGATGCCATTACTTATTTTTTTCAAATGCTCATCCAGAATCCTTTAAAACTCATACCAGTGATGCATGTTATAAGTCAGTTATTCACCCTGAGATGATATTTAGGTAATTTATGCTTATCTTCATCTCAAGAAGACTTACTGGTTCTGAATTCAGGTTGCTTTTATTGTTCAATAATTTGTTTCTTGCTATAGCAAAGGAAGAAGATGAAAGAGAACAACCTACCAAATCTTATGGATCTTGCACATTTATTGAAATAAAGTCTCAAAATCTCTTGACATCAATGACTTCAGAAAAACTAAATGGAAACAAAATTAGTGACAAAAAGGAACAATGTTTAACCCGGCTGTACCTGAAAGTCTCAAGGTGTTAAATGGTGTTTGCTCTAGTTTGTGCTCTGATTGACTGCTGGAGCAAAGATGAACGCTTCCACATACAGAGCGTCTGTGACTGGCCCACATTGGTCCTACAAGACAGCTCTGCTGCTGGGGTGCCTCCGCTGCCACAATTCGAGAGGCACAGCATAGAGCAGAAAGTTCCTCTAAATTCTTGTACCAGATTGAATGGTACTTAATTTTTTTTTTAACATTTTGTCTTAAATGCAATGAAGCTGTCACATTTAAGTGAAATTCTCTAAAACATGGTTTCAGCAGAGACCACGTTATTTTAATGGCTAATTTACTGGCAGTTTTATGTTTGCATTGTCATAGGTGTGTTGATGTAAGCCCATCTTAAGACCAGACACGCGTGCCATCTGTATTGTTAATACCATAAGAAGACCTTACACTGAACTCTGAAACTCGCTGGAGGCTTTGTGAGCTTAACACCCATAGTTAATGCAGATTGAGCATAGGTAGACTGAGCATGCACAGAGCTAGTCTGTCAGTATAGGTTAGATTTGTGACTTCTTTCAAAGGACTCTGTCTCCTGTAGTAAGAGGCTACCACTGCTTCTTACATCTGTGTTTTCCCTGAGCATAGGATGGCTGAGAGTTTTCATCAATGTGGATGAAAAATACATATGTCACAAGTTGGGATGTAGCTCTGTAATTTCTGAGAGTGTCTGATTTCAACCAAATACAGCAGAAACAAAGATTTTGAAGTTATTTTTACATAATTTTTTAAGAACAAGGAGAGAGAAACTTTGTGTTCCCTCTTTCCCCCACAGGCAGGCTGTGTCAGGAGCCCACGTGTCATACCAAAACTCATCAGCTAATGCCAGGCTGTAGGGACGAGGCTTTATTAATTTTCATGCTTACAGAACTGCTTGTCTCCTGTAAGAGGAACACTGAATTATGTGGGTTAAGGAGATAAAATGGTTTGGTGCCATAGCAGAAAGTGTAAGAGAAGGTAGGTAAGATGCTAGTCCAGAACTTCAGGAATAAGCACTGAATTTTTTTTGTTTGCCCCTAACTTGGGAGCTGGTTAGCTCAGTCAGTTGAGCGTGGCGCTAACGACGCCAAGGTCGCAGGTTCGATTCCCGTTCGGTCCCCATGTGTTGCCTGATCTAGTTGAGAGGTGGCGTCCCTGGCAATAGGGAGGCTGCATTAAGATGATCTCTAAGGTCCCTTCCAGCCCAGGCCATTCTATGATTCTGTGAACTTCTGTGTTCTTGGACAGGCTATTTATCTTTTCAGTATTTTAGTTTCATTTTAGTTTTGCAGCTATAAAATAGTTTTCTGCTCTAAAAGGATGTCAAAAGGAAAAGCGAGTTTGCGGCTGTGAAACATTGAATATGGTGAATAGGGTTCGTATGGACAGTAGAATGACATATAGGGAGTTCTCTTAAAACAGTTTCTTATTTTGTCTTTATTTGGAAGTGGTTTGGCTGACTTTCTGGTGAACACTTTTGGTGAATTTTGTTGTCAGAGGCTATATTTTAGGATTGAGAACGTAGAATGTTTTGGCAGCAAATTTTGGCAAAGAAAAAGTGATTGGTAGCAGCGATATAGGAACAGAAGGAACAGCCTCTGTTCCCATAGTGATACAGCAAAAGCAGTGACATTTAGGTAAACAGCAGTAGGAAAGGAAATTTGGAGGAGTTAATGTTAGATGTCTCAGAAGGTACAGTAAGCTTCCATACGGTGTTTCATGTGTATCTGAAAATGCTAATGTTAAGCTTCTATTTGCTACACTGGTAGCACAAGCACCCTTCAGTGTTGGTTGGGAAGTTCAGTGACTTCCCTGAACAGGTGATCTGTGGCTGAAGCCAAGGCTGGCAGCATCTTGTTCAGCAGAAATTGCAGGGAGAAAAAGAAAGCCTGATATTTGGAGTGTTCACAAATACACTCCTGGGAACTGCCCAGCTGGTGGGAACGGTACCACCGAAGGTGTTTTTAGCCTGATTGTGTGACACGTGGCTGACAAGGGTATTTTTAGAAACCCTTGCAGCCATGTTGCTGTCGATTCAACTATTACATACTTCTTAGCCCCAAATAATTGTTTTAAATATGTGCATGAAAGCTCAAATGCAGGACTTTGGTACTCGTTATATTCAATGAGTGCTGAGGCTGAGGCATTGCACGATGTGGTAAGTTCCTCTCTATGTACTGGTCAGTGCAAACTCTGGAATCATACAAGGACTTTAACTTGAAGACTAAGGAGGATAAAAGTCTCATTTTTGTAATAATTGTTTGAAATGAAGTACAAAGTAGGAACCATAGGACATTAAATGCGGGGTAGGAAATGTATTTCAGACAGAAGTTGTATAGAATTCTGGAGACTCCTGGAAGCTTCAATATAAAGAAAAGTTAGCTAATCAGTTAAAGCATGGATTAGGTAAACTGTCTTCTGAAGTGTTGCACAGCAAGGGGGTCAGGGGTGAAGAGCACCGGCTGCTAGAATTAGTGCCCACACAGGGACTCTGTGCAGGGGCTTCTCTTTGTCCATGTTTGGGAATGAGACTGCTTCAGAGAGTATCAGAAGAGCAATACCTGGACAGGTGGAGAGAAAGCAACCTTAAAAGGGCAGCTGTACCAAGGTGGTATGGTTTAGTGCATTTTAGTGAGGTATGACGCAGCACCTTTTCATAAATAATCTGAATGATCTCGATCCATTCTTTGAACAAAGATAAGGCTGTGCTAGATCGTCTTGCTCGTGCGTTGTTCTGTTTTTTTGCTGAAAACAGTGAGGATTTACAGATGATTTTGAGGCCTTGACACAAGCAGGTGTTCAGTGAATGTCAGGTTTCCACCAAAGGGTTGAGTAACATGGATTGTAAACGCATTAAAATTTTCTCGCCTTTTAACCAAGTCTACAGGTAACAAAATACAGATGCGTTGGCAGATAATCTTCAGGCAAATTGATCACAACTGAATTGAGAAAACTAGATTTCTGGGCTGAGGGTACTGGAAATATTTCAAGAGATGTGTTAAAACTCTGTGCTTAAGGACTCCTGTGCAATAGCTGCTTTCTAATGATTAGAGAAGTGATAAATTCTCAAGGATGTGTCGATATCCTTCATACAACATTTATGAATATAAATGCACTTTTAAAGCAGATTACACATGTAAGTGAAGTAATGTGTTATTTTGTAGCTAAATTACTTTGTAAATATGTACTTTGAAAATGCTTATTTTGCCCATAAAGAGTGTATCTTTAGGTCAAACTGGTGATGCTGAAAAAGGCTTAATTGGCGCATGTGCCAGCCTCAAGTCGCAGGACCAATGCAGTCTTTGTGGATCGCAAGACCCTGTGTTCAGAAATGTCAGTTTCAGTTCCATATTCCATCACTTAGTGTAAAAAGATAGAATCACAGAATGGTTTGGGTTGGAAGGGACTCAAAAGACCATTTAGTTCCACCCTCCCTGCCCTGGGCAGAGATGCCTCCCACTAGACCAGGTTGCTCAAAGCCTCAGCCAACCTGGCTATGCACATTTCCAGAAAGTGGGCATGAGCAGTGATATTTTCTTTGCTATGTGAGTTTGTGAAATACTACTAAAGCCATGAAATACTTCTGAATTTGCTTTTACAGAAGTACAAAGCTTTTAACACTCTTACTCAAAAGCTTCATCTCTGGTGCAAATTTTACATGTATATAGTTCATTATTTGGATTTGGGATCTTTGGGGTGCAGGATTTGTTTAATTTTGTAAGATGAATGTTCGTGCTTTTGATTTTGTTTGTAAGTCAGGGAAAAGAAAGAAGCAAACCAACCTATGTGCTCAAGTGCATGGCAGAAGATAGAAGTCATGTGAAGAGGATTTTCTACTTTTCTGTGTGCAAATCACGTTTTTGCTGAGTGTGGAAGAAAAAGTGTAAACCCACAAAAATCTTCTTTAACTTTCCTTCAAACTATTTAAAATGCAAGTGGAATTGACTATTTTATACCACAAAACTTTATTATTTTGTGTCAGACTCTTGTTTCCAGTACAGCATTTCAAAGAGCTTGTGTTCGACATACGGCCTATCCGATTATTAGCCAATAATCTCAAAATAAGTCCCTGGAAAATGTGAAGGACGAGTTAGGGTGCTTAGAGTTCCAGGCTGTTTTCCACTTAGTTATTTACTGATTTCATTTTCCCAATTTCTCTGATTCTTTCTGAGAAGAAAGCTGGTAGGGGAAGCTCCAAGCTGATACTTCCACCATAATAATGTTCTTTTTATCTTGGCAAGCAGTGAAAGCTCATGTGTTCTGTACAGTAAATCTTGAAGGATATGACTTGATAGTTACCTTCATCAGCTCTCAATGAACTTGCAGGAGTTGGGCATATTTTCATAGCATTCTACACACTCAGTCTGTGTAATTACATAGTGCTGATGCCTGCTCTTTACTAAACTGTTAGGGAGGTCACTGAGGACGGAGATACTTCAGTTTCCTGGGCCGGGGCAGATACCTGGGCTCACATTTGTCCGGAGGAGGCATTTTGGTAACTAACAAGCAGCATTCAGTGTGCCAGACGCTCCAACACAGGGTCAGCACTTGGCGCGCAAGGTGACACTGAAACATTGGCTGTTTCTGCATCATACAGTTTGTAACCCCTTCGCAGTATGTGGAAACGAGACAGGGAGATCTTAGGGTATAAGAGCAGAAGTTTTCCTGTCCTTTCTTCTCTAAAGCTTTGGGGGAGTAACCATTAGTAGAACGTTCATGAGTTTAAAGTCTGTGGGTTTACATAGGGACGTTTCGAGAGGTACCCTGCAAAGCTGTGATCGTGTGTTTTAGCAAAGACTTGCAAAATTGCAAATGCTTCCTCACTTCTACTTGCTTTTACTCCAGCCATGAATAGTGCATGTTCAAATCCCAGTGGAATGAAAGAAAATCCTTGAAGCTGAATCCTTGAATTTGAATGTTACTGTATTAATATTTTAAGCTTGTGGTGGAATATTTGTTTTCTAAAAATTAAAAAGGAGTAGCTACAGGCATTTATTTTGACTTAAGAGGAAAGTTGGAAGGGCTTATTCTGTTTTTAGATGCAATTCTCTTTGGAAGAAGTCAAAGTTCTGGACTTTATGTGTGTTACAGAAGAAGCTGCACTGCTTTAAGATCTGAGTCTCTTCTGCATTTTAACAACCTGAGCAATAGTGATGGTGGTAGATGCTTCACTAGGATCTGGATTTTGTAGCTTTGCTTTGTAGGTGAAAAAAGAAATTTCATGAAGTGTATTAAAATATTAAAGAATATGATTTAATCTAGATGGTAAAACAGACCAAAATTTTTATTTTACAATTATTGTTTATTCTTAAGCTAAATATGAATCAATCTTTGTATCTCTTTGTGTCTTGACTTCATCACCCAATCATTTCTAATGGTCTCAGACAATCGCAGTTGCGGAGTGAATGATCTTTTGCCATCCTTTGGATGGCTGCTCATGTTTTAAATTAATGCATTTTGCTTGCAGTTAAGAAGTGTTAAACATGAACACTTAAAGTATAATGACTTCGCTAATGAGTGATAAACTGCTGTGGTCTTATGATTGTGTGAAAATACCTGACTCCCATGGAGCAGACAAATTGTCAGTTCTCCGATTGTAATTAATTAAATGTTAGAATTCTTATAACTCCGAGTAGGATATATGGTCTCAAGGGATTGTGCTTTTCAAAGCCAAGCCTAGAGTGTGGATATTCTGTGTAGAACTTGCCTGTCTAAATAACTAGCTTCTTAATTCAACTGCTGTACCTGGTTTTGAATCCGAAGTTCATATAAGTTTACATTTTTGCCATTTGTAGTATTAACTCTCCTATGGGTACTTTGTTGCATCTAGTTAACTCTTTCCTAAGGCTAAAGGTTAAATATCAAAGACTGTACTCAGAAAATGGAAGAATTCACTGGTCTTTGAAACTCTATAGATAAGTACGTCTTACAGCAAAACTGTTGAAAAAAATGAGAGGGAAAAATTAGAATGGATTCATTTTTGATAATTGTCATGGCTTCATGATGGAATTTATTCTGTCAGTAATTGTTAGATTGCTTAAAAAATTAGGAGGATTGGTTCCCTAATTTATAAGGTGGCCATGTGTTGCATGTATATACACTCTACCAAAATAGTTGGATTCTGGCACGTTTTATTCTGTAGTGTTTCCTAATACAGTTTTTCTTCCCTACTGACAGATTTTTATAAATAGTGAGATTTCAATGGTGAAGATAATAACACTTCAAAATATCTTGAAACTGGTGAATGGTTTTCGTCAACTTCAGTAATGGTTGGATGCTGCTGTATTTTCCACTAATACATGCTATGATTGATAATTTGACGCTATATCTATTCAAGCATGCTGTGAGTTCAGAAAAATATCACATTTTAGCTTATGGTTCCTAGCTGTGAGTTTGTCTGAGCGGCAACAAGCAGTAAAAAGTGCTCTACGTGGTTTGCAGTGACCTTCATTGCTGGGAATAACTGTGAGGGGGAAAAAAAAATCACAGACATGCTTAGAAATTCTTTGTTTGGAGGACTAAATCTGGTCTGTATTCTGCTGTCCTAATTGTGCATAGTGATTAGAGACCTTTTCAGCTTGGGCAGACACAGATCTTCCAAAAGGCAGAACAAAGCACTCAGTTTTGGTTTTCCTTGGTGACATGTGTGTATGTATATATGTATGTGTGTGTGTATGTATGTACGTAACTATTAGTTTCAGGCAGAGCAATGTGTTTGTTCTCTGCTCTAGTTTTCTCATCTGCAGACGTTGTTTTTTATGTAAATTTGGAAAGCATTCATGCCTCTAAAAAGGCCCAGAAGGTTATTTTTATCAATAATTTAAGCACCATAATTAGTTGGAAGCTAAATGTCAAGATTTTTCTTTTGGTTTGGATGTGCCCCAAAATTAACTTGGTTATGCTAGGAGCGGATTTTCTGTAATGTAGGAACAGCAAAGTATATCAGCTGTACTGGGTTGCAACATGAAACCCCCTAACACTGACCAACAGGGGATGTCTAGAGAACAAAATAAATCCACAGTACTGGATCTAACAGTCCTCACCTCAAGAACTTTCTGAGCCAGAGAAGGTATTCGTGTTTAATGGTTTTAAATGAGACAGTGCACATCACCCTTAATTACTAAGTTTTTTCATGCCATACTTTCTTTGAATGTTTTGAGAGAACATCTGGTCATTGTTCTACCTTACTGATTGTTATTGTTGTCTCTCTCCAGTCCTCCCCCCCAGCAAAGATGTTTCAGCTGAGACAAATTTTCTAACATAAAAATCCTTCTGTTATGGAGCAGTCTCCCACTCACTTTCAATTTTTTAGTTATTCTTTCCGTTGCTCCTTTAACAAGTAATTTTATGTCACTGTAGTAGATATTTTTTGCTTTTTCTTTCTGTACCTGGAAGGAAGTAAAATATAAGAATGCAGTGGTTGTTGCTGCAGAGGTATTCTTCAGAAATAATGTTTTGAACCAGAACTGTTCATGACATGATGACATTTGGGTTCCTTGGAAAGATGCTGTCATGTATAGTGTGTTGTAATTCAGTATTGGTTAAGATTAATTCTGACACAGTATTTACCAAGTAGTGATTTGGGTTACTAGAATATTCTGGTTTTGTTTTCTGTGTCTTTGATGGCTTTCTGGTCTCATTTAGCATTTAATAGATAGTATATATTTATTCAGACACAGATACTATTTATGGAGGAATAAAAATATGTTAAAATAAAGCAGATATCTTTTAAAAACTGCATTTAATATTTTCTTGTCTGTTGTTAATCTAATACATATTTTGGCAAGCATAAGCTCTGAAATTCAAAAGTAGTTGAAGTATTTCCTTGTCAGGTGTCAAATAGAATCCAACAGCAAAGCTGATACCTATATGAATCTGATTCCTTCCTTAGCCACTCCTATTTACTTGTTAGTAAATAGAAACATATTCCATATCATACCACTATGAATTTGTTCACATTTTCTGCTGTTTTTGTAAAGAAGGCAGCCAGTAGTGATAAAGTAAGCTGCAGAATATTGAAAGATTTGTCTGTGAATTGAAATGTGGTGGTTATGATTTAACAACGATTTCTTGTCCCAAGATTTTAGTCTAATTAGGTATATTATGTTACTGATTATTGTGTAGTTTTCTTAAAACCAGTTTTCTATTACCAGATTAACATATGCATACAGTAAGACAATACCATATTCTTAATCTTAAAAGATAATGAAAGGTGGTGGTTCCAGCTGAGATAGGAGGAGAAAAACACAGTTGGCCTGAAATTGCTCAACAACAGGCAACAGCAGTTAAAATCAACTGTTCTGTTGCAGCCCACTTGCACTATCTTCATTACCTGATGAACAGTGAATTAGTTAATCAAGTGGTCAGTCTAGGAGAAAATAAGACATTGTAGCTAAACAATAGAAAACAGAAATTCAGTTAGAATTCAATAATGTCAAACTGTGTTTCCGTTTTGTTTAGAAAATCTACCCTCCCTCTTTCTCCCAAGAGTTCTCCATTGCGCAGAATCTTTTAATTATCTCGTTGAGAAAGGTAGGTACAATACAGCAGGGAAGATGGATAACAAGCAAGAATACAGTAATCCCAGAGAACATGCCTCATCTGTAAAATTATCAGCTTCCGAACTTTAAAAGCTAAAACCATATGATTTTTTTTGGTAGTTAGTGTACAGGCTTCATGCCTGTGTACTTGCTGCTGTGTCCCAACAAAATTATGCCTACACCTCTCTTTCTCTGCTATTTTTTTCTCTGTCCATTTTTGTCAACTTAACAAATTTAAAAATAATTAAAAAATTGTCTAGGTTATAGAAGGTTCTCTGAAATATCTACCATAAACAAAATTGGGAAATTTTCAGAATAAAGTAAATTATTTCCATTTATGTAGGGATGCTGCATTGCAATTTAGGAGAAATGGTAAGTCTTAATACTGCATAAACGTAAGAAATGAAGATGAGAAGCCAGGTAAACAAGCTCAGAAAAATCCCTTTCCTTGGTTTTATAGGAATGTTAAAGAAAATTCCTAACACTTCTAAATTCCTTATTTGCTAGGAGCATCTCTGGTTGCTTGCAGATAAAATAAATGGATCCTGTTTTGTGTTCATTGTTTTGTAATTTTAATGTACAGAGTAGAAAATCCTCAGTGGATAAGATCTTCAGAAATACTGCTTTGGAAGCCTGCTACTTTTACTGAGGAAATTGTTATCACTGAAATGAATATTGTTTCAGTAGAGTTGTCTATGTGTGCACATGCATATAAATATATATATATGCTATAAATTTCTAAGAATATACATATGATAGCACATCAGTCCAGAATGATTCCTCTGGATGAGAAAAC
Organism: Apaloderma vittatum; assembly: GCF_000703405.1. Classification (NCBI taxonomy): domain Eukaryota; kingdom Metazoa; phylum Chordata; class Aves; order Trogoniformes; family Trogonidae; genus Apaloderma; species Apaloderma vittatum. The sequence continues at coordinate 168,540 of NW_009702936.1, read as the reverse complement.
AGAGCATTTGATACATTTTTTTTTTTTAAACACAACTAGCGCTGTTGAAATGGTCACTCATCCTGATTTCTTTTTGGACTGATATACCTGCTGGTAGAATAACCAGAATTTCTCTTATTCCCCGCCTTCCCCCCGTTTTCTTTGTTGAATGTAATGCAAATTTTAATTGGGAGATTCTTCTGCTTTGAAAGAGCTCTCTCCTTTGCAGCTACTGCTGAAGTATGTAGTAATCAGTGCAGTAATGATGAAACGATGTTACGGAATTTTCCTTTTCCATTAAGATGCGTTTGGATCGCTGATAATAGCTTCTGTGAGTTCTGTAAGGAGACTGTCTCTAAGTGGTATAGACTGCTAAATAAGAGGCCGCCTCATAAGCTTGTCTGAAGTCAGCAGACTCAGTGAGGAATCTTGCAGATTGTCTCAGCTGAGCTTTGTGCCTTTGTCTAAAACTTTGCGTCTCTTAGGAGGCTAGACAGGAATCGGTGAGCTAAGTGGGCCTGTTTGGTGTACCCACACCAAGTGGATACAGGACTTTTGGTAGCTTAATGTCAGCATGCCCTGGTGAGGCCACATCTGGAATATTGTGTGCAATTCTGGGCCCCTCAGTTCAGGAGGGACAGAGAACTGCTTGGAAGAGCCCAGCGCAGAGCCACAGCGATGATGAAGGGAGTGGAACGTGCCCCTTATGAGGACAGGCTGAAGGAGCTGGGTCTCTGTAGCTTGCAGGGGGCTGCGGGGTGACCTCATAAATGTTTATAAATATGTAAGGGGTGAGTGTCAGGAGGATGGAGCCAGGCTCTTCTTGGTGATGTCCAGTGATAGGACCAAGGGCAATGGATTCAAGCTGGAACACAGGAGGTTCCACAGAAATATTAGGAAAAACTTTTTCACTGTGAGGGTGCCAGAGCCCTGGCACAGGCTGCCCGGAGAGGTTGTGGAGCCTCCTTCTCTGGAGACGTTCAAAACCTGCCTGGATGAGGTCTGTGTGACCTATTCTAGGTGATCGTGCTTTGGCAGGAGGAGTTGGACTAGATGATATTTCGAGGTCCCTTCCAGCCCTGAACATTCCGTGATTCTGTGATACCTACAAGTTTCAGTTGCCCTTGCTGCATACCCTGGTGGGGTTTATCTAGGAAAGCCCCCAAGCCATTCTGCCCACAGGGCCCGTGGGAGCTGCTGGTCACTGCCCTCCCATCCTTCTACACTGGCCACAGGTTTGTGGTTCGAGCAGGATGAGGGAGTGGGAGCCTGATCGTGTGATGTTCTTCATCTTATGTCCTCACCATGTGGGAAGACAAAATTGGGAGATGCTAAAAGGGACCGAAGGGAGCTCTAGCCACTGCCTTGCTACATTTGTGCTGGCACTCTATGATGATGATGATGTAGTTCCTGAAAGCAATAAAATATTTGTAAAATAACAAATGCAACTTATGCAGCAGGATGTACTATTAACAGTGGTATCTCGTTTTGACCATAAACTACGAAGTTACTAGGAAAAGGGGAAATACCTTCTGGAACAGGTATATGATTTTCCAGTCTTTAAATATTAGTGCGTTTTATAGTACTTTTACATTTGTATTCTGTGGCTTTGTGTTTTCTGTCATCTTCCAAAATGCAGGTTAGGGCATCTTTTGAAGTTGTTACTCTAATTTTTGTATAGTGCAACTTGCAGTGTTTTTAAAAGTAGAAAGTTATTCTGTGCTCAAGGCCGATGTCTGTTAAAGATCTTGTACTTGTGAGAAGAGCCTTTTCATTTAGCTCATCAGTCAGCTGTAACTTTCATTTTTAACTTCAGATGTAGACAACAGCTGGGAGAGGCATGCTCTGGGTTGCTTTCATTTCTGTTAAGTACTTCAGAAATATTAAAGAGAAGGCTCTTTCAGCTGAGGAAGAATTTTGCTTTGTTGTCTGTCCTTCCGTGAAAGTGTGAAAGATTTTGTGTGTCACATTATCTGTTACAAATCTGCCAACTACCTTTAGAAGAGTAATCCTGCAGTTTTTCAGCGTTACTCTCAACAGTCACAGTGCCATCTTATTCCCCATCAGTGTGGGGAATCTTACACAGCGAGCTTGCAACCCAAGCTCTGCATTAATCCAATTTTGTTTGGGGGACAAAGTGGGGAAGAAATAGCAAAGCCTTTACTGGACACTTAATATCAAGGCCATATGCCATAAGAAATGCAGTCTTGGATGTGAGCTTTGTTCTTTTTTCTTGCTAGAACACCTGATAGTGTTCTCTGATGGAATGAAGGACTTAGGTGCTCTTCAACAGAAGCAAACTCAAATTATTTTCAGAGGAGTAGGTTTCCTTGCATTAGTGCCAAACTACTGTTCAAGCTAGAAGGAGGCTAGAAGTTTGCTTATGGTGTGTGTTAAGACGATACAAAACTGACTTTTACATGCTGATTTCTAGTGTGCTGTATTGACTGAAGGTTAAATTATGAAAAAAGTACAAATTTTTTGCTCATAAGTCTAGGTTTTTAGAAAAATTGTGTTATAAAATGGACTACTGAGAACCCAGAGAAGTGGAATAGGATTTTTCTTAGTAGTTTAGATTAGTTATTCCGTCCCTGACTTCCAATTTTGAGCAAGCTAAATGACCATATCTTGATTCAGTTATTTTTGTGGGGCTGTGGAGGAAGGTTAGAGAGATAGGAAACTATTAAGCTTTAGAAAGTTCTAAGCATTACCAAAACATTCAGAATTGTCAAAAAGTTTAGATGGGACTTATTTGCATCATGAATATTATAAATACAAAGATTACATAAACCATTTATGATTTGTACATTCAGAAGACCTGTCTTATGAAAAGCCTTACTTTTTTTTTCTTAAATCCCAGCACTTTTAAAATTTAATGTGACCTTTAGCTTGAAAGGTAGAACACGTTGGCAAAGGTGGGATAAATGTATTTTCTGTAAACTCCCTAGGACATGTTTTGGAAAGCTGTTAAATACTATGTTCAGACTGATGTTCAAATTTGAAGTCAAGTTCAATTATACCTATAAAAGATGTTATGAGTACTTTTAAAAAATATATTGGAATGCATTAAAATCCAGATTCATTGTTCGCTCCTGTCTCCTATTTTTCTGCCGAAGGAAACCGTTGTCTCGTGTCTGCCAGCCAAACGTGCTGTGGCTGTGCCCTACCCAAATACTTTGAAGAGAGTTAACTAAAACAGTTTAAACCATAACCCACGCTTTTTTCCAACTAAGCAGTGATGAGCCTCTGTGAATGACTGAATGGAGTTCTCCTTTCTCTCTACAGCTGGATCTCGATGTTTTCCCACAGTTTCATTTCTAGGTTTGACACATAATATTTAATTAACAAGTCTTCCTCTTTGTGATGGATTCTGCAGCCAGAATCTCCCTCCTTTTACTGGAAGCACAGGAGGTGACAGAGGCTGAGGGTTTTCTGTTATTACACAGTTACAAGAACTGGATGAAAACAGGCAGAAATACTTGAGCAGTGGGCAGTATTATGAAATTCCCATAATGGATTGCAGTCCACAGTCTTCTAATATACAGCAGCATTTGAATGCTGTGAGGCTTCGTTTGTTTGTGCAGGGATGCAATTTCAGCATCAGTGAAGAAAAACAACTGAAATTCTGGGAATGGAAACCCCAATTTTTTTTTTTTCTTTGGTTCTGTCCTCTGTGGACCATTTCTGTTTTGCGGATAAATGGTACCTACGGTAGCACATGGCTAGAATGTTAATTGTACCTAGTGCAGGTAATTCAGAATTAATGCCTCCTTTTTATGCTTCAGTGCATAAGCAGTGTAGAAGCCTTAATACATACATGAGCATGCAACATTTGGTAACGACATTATTATCAATTTGTTAAGTGCACAGATGGTACCTTTAATGCTACACAAGGCATGAAGAGACATGTTGCCAAGTTCTTTTAGTTATGCTGATGTTGACTATAAATCTGCAGTTCTAGAATTATATCTGATTTTAGTCCTGGCTTTGGGGGGAAAAAAACCTAACATAGTGTCAAAAAAATAATTAGTGGTGTAGTTTTTTTTCAGGTGCCAACACAAACAGATGATTTAATTATTGCATTTAACTTATCCTGTAGTGAGAAATTCTCTTGTGATGCCTAATGCAATGAAGTGAGCTCAAGTCTACTCTTGGGAGTTTAATTATTCTTTCTGATTTCTGCATGATTAAGTAAATAGAGTTTTCAGTTAGAAGCAGCTTCTTTATTTTCATATTTTGTAAGGTAAGCTGACAGGTGTCTCTAACAGTCCACATACATGTGAAAAGGGTGGATATTTTCACATACGTGAAAAGTGTGGTATATTCTCACATACATGTGAAAAGTGTGGATATTGTTTAAAGCATGTTGTGTCAAGCTGCCGTTATCTTAAGGAACAGTGTGCTTTGCCAGTAACAGAGCATCTGCTCTCTGTTGACTTTGTCAGAGGTTGAGGTCAGTAATGGTATTATGATCTACTGTATGCTTGGCAAAGAGCAGGGTAAAGCTTTTCTATTTCTAACGCGTTTTGAAGGTTGTGTTTGCCTCCATCACCATCAGTGATGTGTCTGATGATAAACAGTACTGTTTGTAGTTTCCTTACGTGTATTTGCACGTTGATTTTACTGTGCTCTCAGGTGTGAGAAGCTGTTAGTATTCTGATCTGATTATGAAATATAAAAGATGCTGTCAGGCACACTTCTGGTGAATTTAGCTTCTTTGATCATCAGTATACTATTCTAATCTGTATAGTAGCGTATCTTCTGAATCTTGGGTCTTGGAAATGGAGATCTGTTCTCAGACAGATTATATCAGACCTTGTTTCAGACTGGGGCTGGCAGTATGTCTGGATATTGCTGAGGAGTGATTATGAGGGCTTAAATGGCATCAGAGAGCTACTAAGGATAGCAGGTAGGAAACCGAGGTGTAATGTAGGTGATCTGAGTACAGCCGTGTCACCAGATGCAGTGGGGAAAGGGTGTGTGATCAACAGTTGCTGATACTGTGTTGTTTTTGTGCCATTCTGCTGATGCAGCACAGCTGTGGCAATAGCAAATCGTACAGCAAAAATGTACTTTGCTGGGCACGTTTTGCTGATGGAAGAGAAGGAACCAAAAAGGTGTTCCTGTACTAGTGAAAGCATTGTTAGTAATACGCTGTCTGAAATGAATATGCTACATGTTTTACAAAAGACACAAGGAACTCAGTTCTGCCCCTCCCAAAAAGTAATTGTCACTAGAGTCTGTTTTGGCCTAACAAATTTCTAAGTGGTTTGGTAGTAAACCAGAAGAGTTTCATTGTCCTGAAGTATTTAATTGAATAGGTTTAGAAGAAAATAGGACAAGATCTTTGTTTTTAATTAAAATGCTGATTTGTAATTACAGGCGGCACATTTAACCTTTAAATTACTGTGTAATTATCTGTTTCTAGTCAGATCTCACTTCTAAATGGTACAGTAGTAGTAGCATTTCTTGTGAGCATGGGTTTGGTGATCTGAAGCAGCTTCAGTTCAGCACACCACTTTCTGGTCAGTAATCTATCTTAGTTGCCGAGTTTTTTAGACTTAGTGAGAGTGCCCTTCATTAGGAACTACAGTGCCACCTCTCTGAAACACCGCCAAAACTAGATATTTGTGGTCCTGCAAGCCCATCTGGGCTCACTAACCACCACCACCACCGTAGGGGGAGCTGTTAATTTTACTGGTGTTCTACAGTGCTGCCAGGAGGAGGGTGCTCACACACTGTACTTTTAGTCGGACTTAGATGGGTAAGCAAGGTGCTCGAAGTTGGAATGTGTTACCAGGAATCTTTTAAATGTTGTATAATTGGATCCTAATGATTACTCTTCCTGTCCCTCTCTGCTAGGTAAATATTTTATTATGTTTGAAACACAGATACTGACATAGCGTGGAAGTCTGGTTTTAGACACCTGCCTTTGTGTTTATACTCCTGAAACCTCTGCTAACTGGCAATGCAGGGGCAGTTCTCTCCCATCACTGCAGAGCTGGAGCTTATGTGGTGTTACACGTATGGCTTGGGGGCTGTTTGGTGGGTTTTTTTCTTTCTTGTTCTAGGGGATCGTTTTCTTGTGCTTGGGGATCATTTTAATATATTTGCTTATAGTTTTGCATCTTGCTCCTTCAGTGGTCTGCAAGTTATGTCAAAATTTAATATACTTGGAGACATGTAGAAATTACTGGGTTTACGAATATATAATGGTCTGTAACATTGATGTTACATAAACTCTTTTGATGTGGAGGTATACATCAGAAACACAATGCATGTATGTGACCTGCAAAGAAAAGTCTAGAATCCGTTTAGTAAGATCATAACTGCTGCTCCAAGTTGTGCTGTGGGACTTTGCAAACTGTAATACTGAACTTCTTGGCTCATTACCTTTGAGGACAGTTAATTATAGGGGGGAAAAAAGGAGCAATGCTTAATACAGACCCACTAATGCTGTGGAAATAGAGGCGTGTCTGCATATGAAAGTTGCGTAGGTGACCCTCAGCAAGTGTAGCTTGTATGAGGTAAAGCCATCACGTGTTCTCTTTGTGTCCTCTTTCCTCAGATGTGCATATCCTCATGGTGTAGTATGTGCTGTTAGAGCTATCTGTGAGGGAGATGTTTTCAACTACTGCAGTGCAAATGCAACATTAAAACTCCTTTCCAGTTAACTATTCTATTTAAATATTAACTGGGAACAAACTGCTAATGCAGTGAAACCTTACATGTCCTCACCTGTTCTCACTTTCAATATAGATTCTAGATTAGGAAGGAAATACTTGTGTGGCAAAAATCTGTTGGAGGAATTTGTCATGGCAATTTTAAGGCAATAACTTTGTATTCTTTCCTTCAAAGAAATTCTGAGATTAATATAACCATTATGATCTCAGATGATCTCAGATTCCTTCAATATAGACTTAATTTCAGAGCAGCAGTGTTATTCTTGAGCAACTCTATAGGTTCCCAGTGTTATAACGATAGTTTTCTAAATTAAAATTGGAAACAGTCGTAATAGTTTAACGTGATGATAATAAACTAAACAGATTGTCTGTTCGTTTTAAAAAGGAACTAAGATGCACGTAAAATGACAGAAAAAGACAATTTTACTGTCTGCTGCTCACAAGGGAATACTTTTCAGATGTTCTCAACAAAAGTTGGAGTACAAGAAATTAAAATGAGAAATAAATCACAGTTCTTCATGTGCAGTTACATTTTATTTATCAGATTCTGTTGTTTACTTTTGCTTTTTCTTAATGTGCTCAAAAGCTTGGATATACCCATGGAGCAGAACTACTAAAACATCTCTCATCTGTTGACTGCCCTCAAGATTATTTGCGGGATCAAATAGCGTGTATTTGGAAGCCTGCTATTGGAATTTCTGCATCAGAAGAAGAAATAATAAGCTTTAATAGCACGTGTTCAAGTAACATGATCTATAGTTTTTTCTGACTGTGTACAAAGATAATCGTGTGAAAGTAGTTGTGGTTTGTGTGTTCTTGCATGCTGTATCTTCTCAGGATATGGGAAGTAGAGGTTTTCAGTAGTAGGTACAGAGTCTACCTGTAAAGGTCTGTACTGTTACAAATAAGTCACCTTCTTAAAAGTAAGATTAATCAGGATGGAAAGAATGTCATACTAGGCTGGCATGGAGATTCACTGGCAGAACACTTCTTTTTCCAAATGCGGATTTCTTCTTTAACCGTTCTGTCAGGTTAGCTTTCTAAGCAACTGAAATGCACCACATGTAAGATCATAAACCCCCACAAAACTCAGGTTCCCTTCAAGTCTACGAATATGTTGCATAAAATTCCTAATCTTGTGGCTTGTGACTTTTTTTCCTTACATATAACTATGGATCCTTAAAACCCAAACAATTCACCATTGCAACTTGATCTCTTTCTGTTTTCTCATCTTGGCTAGGTCTACCTGCCCACCTAATACTGCTTTTTAATATCTGATATAGAGGTCCATAGCATGAATTATGGCTTCTGATTTCTTATAATTTCTCCCTATAATTGAAAGAATAAAGAAAAGGTAGTAAGGAAATTGCATTTCTACACAGTGCCCAAGCATTTCCATGGGAAATTTGAACAGTTTGAAGACAGCAGCTGTTGCAGCACTTTAGATTGCTCTCAATGGAATGTACTATTTTTACTGGTAATTTTTGTGGATGATTTTGCAAGCCAGTTACCAGGAGCTCAGTTATATAATCCTGGTTTAATCACAGACTAGTGTAAATTTGAAAAAATGTTTTATACAGCCAGACTGATCTGGATTGTTGGCAAAGACTTGATTTTTGCAGGAAAGCCTTCACGATTTTGGTGAATAAAAATATGTAGTAGCACAGGTGACTGCCCAAGACCTTTCTGGGAAAGATACAGGGTGTGCAAATGACAAAAATGTTCGAAATTTTCTTCCTTTCTGCAATAACTTTTAATTATGTAGTATTTTGGGCTGAGTTCTTTTAACATGTACTAAAAGAATATAAAGCATAAGTCTGTTGTCTGTATTCATGTCTGAAATTAAAAATTCTCAAATTCAGTTCCAAGCACATAGTTAGGAGAGAAAACACTTTCATCTTAAACAGAAATAATAATTCCATATAGGACCTTATAGAGTTTAAGTTGTTACCTAAACTTCTGATAAGGAAAGTGCAATACAAATGCCAAATACTAATAATAATTATCTGAGAGAAAGGATGATAGGTTGCTAACCTCGAAGAAAGATTATTGATAACATACATGGTTCTTGTTATGGTACAGAATCTTTTTCTGGTGTTTCTACATGTACTTGAAAAGCCACATTTTGCAACGCTGTCAGCTTAGTGTGTCTCTGTGTTTCAAGATGGATAGCTAAGGTATTGCAGCAATGTCATCGTATCTTTTTTAAAAAAATATTTATGATTAAAGTTTATGTTTTATTTGCTGATTTGGTAAATCAAAGATAGTTTACATATATTCTGGTCTGAATTACTTTGCATTTCTCCTTCAGTAGTTGCTCTGTAGAAGTTTTCCTTGTGGAAGAGTAAAAGACAATGAATGCCAAAGTCACCTGCCCTGGGAACTCGTTAGCTTTTCTGCAATCTTGTAATCAGAGCTCCACATAAAGAGAACTTCCTTTGTGCATATACTAATCTAGGAAGTAGGCCTATATTAATTAGTAATGGGAGTTGCTTTAGATGCAATTTCTAAAGGTTACTTTGTTCCAGATGACTCTTTGCTCTTGAAGTGATATTATATTTGGTAATACGATTAAGAATTCTAAATAATCTTTGTCAAAAATAGGTAACGTATTTTGTTTTCTAGCATCAGAATTTTATCATGGAAAATCTCCTTGGTCATTATTTGGTCCAGCCCAGACCAAGAGAGATCTTTGATCTGCTTCCTAGCTCTTTGTTTTTAAAGCTTCTTTTACACTTCCGTTTGTATAAAATGTTTGGATTGTAGTCAAATGAGTAGAAAACCAGAACAAATGGTTTAACTTTTAGAAAGTAGAAAATTCTGTGGAAAAGGTCAATATATGGATTGTGTTTAACTGTGAGATAGATGTATATTTTAATAGAGTCTTTATCTCTGGCTAAAGCAAGAGTATGACTGCTCTTGCTAGAGAAGTTTAAATGTTAACTATTTTATCCATGATACCTGTCAGGTTGAGCAGGTAGAGGAACATTATCACAGGTTTTATCAAGACTTACTTTGTGGCCTGTACTATAAATTACATCCATATGGAATTACAAATATCTATAATTAAAAATAGTACAACTCATTTAATAAAGTAACTCCTATAGGAATTCAGTTAAGTATCAGAATAGGTATTCAAATGTAAATGGATACGAGAGCGCAGTCTATGAGTAGACATTGACGTGAGAATGAAGTTCAGCTGATTTTATTCTGAATACTCTGTTATAGTGGTGCAGAGCTGCTTTGTCATAGCTTCTTTATCATAGCTTCTTGGAAGCTTAGAAGTGCACAGCTCACAGCCAATTGTACAACCTTGTATTTTTCTCCTTTTTATTCTGAGTCTTCATTTAAATTAGGGGTGCTGAAAACTGATCTGAAATGAATAATGAAAAAGATTATGATCTGGAGAAACAACATTAACTGTTTATTGTATAGAGTTCAATAGAGTTTATTGTTTTTGCATTTTTATCGATCTAGAAAACCTTCTGTAGTAGGGATATCATGGTAAACAAGTTTAAACTTTATTATCACTTTTGAATTATTTACTACATTCCAAATTTTTTACCTATTTTTAGGTGTTCTACAGACGTATTTTTTTTCTTATTCTTTGTTGTGTTTGAAGCACTGTGAATACCAGAAAAGGTCCAAGAAATCATTTATCTATTAAGCCCCATGTGAATATCCCTTGCATCTCTGTTATCTTCCAGATATGGAGAAGTTAACTCATTTGAAGAAACAGGGATTTTTTGTTTGCTTCGTTTGATTTTTTTCAAGAAAGAAAATTCATTTTTGTATATTGAGGAGTGCACAACTTGATTCCCTCTTGAAACTTTGATGAAAAGAGATGTTTGCATTCCAGTCGTGTGCAGAAGGAAAAGACAGAGCCACCTGTTTAATATTATTCTGTATCTGCCTTCGTGGTTCCCAGACGTTATTTAGTCGTATGATTCAGGTTAATCTGATAGTTAAAAAATTAAGATCCCTTAAAGGAAGTGTCCAGTGTCAGTCACTCTTTGCCTCCAATAGACATGTTTTAAATACTTTTTCAGGGCATGTGGTATTGACTGGAGTTTTATGATATGGAATAATTCTGCTGGCATTTTTTTTGTTTTCACTTAACCTTACCCACAAAATCCAAGGCTTACTATCCTGTGGGCTTGTTTTAAGCCAAGGTCAAAAAAACTTCTCCCACACACTGTCCTTTACTTGGTCTGCTCACCAAATAGAGCAGTGCCTACTTCTGCCAGGCTTTTCAGTTAATAATACAGAGCATATGACTGGCGATGAGTGGGTTCTTCAGCAAAATTTCATTGAGTGCATGTTTCACACACATTCTAACCTTCCAAAGTGAGATCAATATTTTAAACCTTGTTACCATGTGTAACTTATTGTAAGTAGTGTAATTATTTATGCGCACAATGAGACCTTTTAAAACTTAGGGTATGATTCAGCTGTTCTTGAATTAAATAGTACTTACTCAAGGTGTAATTCTATTTGTTTTGATTATTAAATGGTTATTGTAACACTTGATCAGAATGACTCCACTTCTAATTAGCCTCCAAGGACATGATGTTGTGATTCATCCTCATGCTGAACTATTTTTAGTAAATATTTATATTCTTACATAGTATTGAAAGGAAATGGACCCCAGTACGTTGACAGAGGAAAGAGTAAATCTCTACTCTGGAGGTGTTTGAAGAAGTAGATTAAATAGGTTATTTTCCCCAGAAAACTGGCTTCTACAAAATTAGGATTTTCTAGGCCACATTATTATAGAATGTGAACAAGGATGTAAGAGTCAGTCATAAATGAAATTTAAAGATATTTCAAATTACTCTCTAGTTACAGGTACATACTAATTTTCCATATTTAATATGGCCACAAGTAGTGTTCTTGAGCATGTTGGTAGTTTTGAGGGATACTTTATATATATGTGCAGAAATGTGAGAAGATGACTTGTTCACCTTCCTATATAAGACCAAATCAGAGGGTGAAAAAAGCAGTAATACAGAGATGAAACTACTTATTTTTTGTTTTGTTCTTGTGTGTGATGGGTTTGTTTTGTTTTGTTTTGTTTTGTTTTTAAAGAAACAGTTTTAAGAAACCCCACCAAATTGTCTGTTTTTGTGGTTATTGATACTGTTCAATGACTACTGACTTAACAGGTATATTGTTTTGCTTGCACTGGGTTGGTAGGAGTATATTTCTCTGCGTTGCCATTTTCCTGAAAGCCCAAGCTTTTGGGTTCTTTTTGTGTTTGATGTTGCACAAAGTTGTGCTGATGTTATTAAGAACACTGAAACTTTTACTACTGTTAGTCTGTCGTTATACTCTAAATTAAAGATTGTATCATAACAGGTAATGAAAACATATTCAACATTTACCTACATTCCATTCTGCATAATTTACGAGCTTTTCTCCTGTGCAAGATTTTGATCTTGGTATTTCCAAATAAGGTAGTAATATTTCAAAATTGGAAGAAAGTCATGCTGTAAAACATACTCACAGAAATAGTAAAGTTGTCAGCAGCAGCCTCTAAAATACATCCTTGTTAAATATTTTAGGATTCCATCATGTTCTCAATCATTTCCTTAGAAGGGACTGTGATCACAGTGGAGAATGTGTTACTTTTCTTTGAGCAACGCGTCTGTAGTCAACAAGAAATAGTTTGAGGCTGATGACCTTCTCAAGTCCTGCCAGAATTCTAGTTAGAAAGTTACTCCATGGCTCTAAGGAAGGAATCAAGAATCCTAAAGCAACAAGCTTTAAAAAATGGTGCAAGTAATTTCTGGGGACAGGTAATTTCCATATTTTTCTGCAGACTTCACTGTTGGACAAAGCCTTCAGAGACTTTTTTTTTTTTAAAATCGCACCAAGCTATCAGGAAGATGTTCTCATTACCTGTATGAGCAGAGCTTTCTGTTATTTGTACTTGGGCATTCAGACAGTAATAAGAAACAGCATTAGGAACGTAGTATTTTAATGGTGTGGAGATGTGAGTGAAATTCATTCTGACAAATCTTGAATTTTATATTTGTGGTTTTGGGTCCTTGATGAGTAGTCACCTCTTTTTTACTGAAAGAGTTTTTCAAAAAGCTACATAGCTAGAAGAGCTTCATTAAATTGTAGTAAAGATGAATAGAACTTTATCCACTAACCACGGCATCTCTGGTTGCTTAAATAATATGAACTATTGAACAAAATCAACTATACTTTCTTCAGGCCATTTGACATAAATACTGATAAATTAGTACAAGCAGTTAGAACTAATTTGCCTTAGCATTCTTAAACTCTCCTTTCCTGTCTCTTTAGCATGAATTTAGCAAATAGTTTTTTAATATAGTTTTTGCTACATTAAAAAAAATACCAGCAGCATATAACCAAGCTGCAAGTTATTTCTCAGTGTGTTAGAAATGTATGGTCATTTCATCATCCATTCAAAGAAACTTGTTACAGCAAGATACCCTTGTGCAAAATACGTTTGGAATAGATCACTGTACATGCCACTGGGTTGTTTTGTTGTTGTTGTTAGTGCAATTTTACTAAATATAGTGAATATGAAGCAAAGAAGTCTCTATCTGAGTTAAGTGGGACTTTTGCTCAGCTGTGTCTTGCAAGATAAGAAGATTGATCATGGTAACCTCCATAAGCTACAGATATGTCTGTAGGAGCAAGGACAACCTGAGGGAGTTGTGGGGGAGGGGAAAAAAAAAAGGCAATTTGAAGAAAAAAAAATAATTTGCTCAATCTTATCTAATTTTTGCTTTCCAACTGGGCTGTAAAAATCTTTTTGATCACGTGCTCTTAAATATACGGTTAAAAGGCTTCCTAAAAAGTATTCCTTGCTTTCCTCCACTGAAAATAGATTCTCTTATTTAAAATTATTGATAATTCACTTCCTCTTCAGTTACTGAAACAAGCTGGGTTAATCTCTGCAGTCCCAAAGAAAACCATAATCTATGAAAGCAATTTGCATATCTTTTTCTTCCCATGAGTACTCCTCCATTTCATTGCTGTGTGGTTGGTGCTAATCCAACTTGTTCCCATCATACATTAGGTCTCATGACTTTGCCTAGTGCAGATCACTATCTGTGAACTTATGGTAGACTTGCTCAATTTTTTCTGAACTTAGTTTTGTGTAGGCAGACTTAGTTGTGACTGCTAACTGTGTTCCTTAATTAAATTTTGTTTTGCTACTAATTTTTTTTTCTTTCTAGTCTAGCTAGGGATATTTGTATCCTCTTTAACCTTAATTGCATCACCCCTTAGTTTAACAAGCAGCTCTTTGTTAATCTTGTACTTGTAATTTATTCAATGTTTAGGGTTGTGGTTTTTTTGATTATGGTTAAGTTTCAGAGTAATCTGATTTATAGTACTGAAGGATATTTTATCAAGATATGTCAATGCCTGGGTTTAATAGGACTGAAAGAGTTCTGGATAAGCCATGAAACATTTGGACTGTGTTATTACTTTTTTTTTTCCCCCCTCCAAATCCTAAACCTCTCAGATGTAGTGATCCTAAATGTCTTAATGCTGGAAGCTGAAGCCATTCAAACTGCGAGGTGTAAAGTGAAAATTTTGAACAAGTGTTATAAATAATGCCACAACAGTTTGACAGTGGTTATAGTAGATGCTCCACATACATCGGACCTTTCTAAAAATTTGGACGGGATGCTCTTTGCTGAATGGCATACTGCTCAAAGAGGGCTGAAGGAAATGTTATGTTTTTGGAATTGTACACAAGGTTAATTTAGGAACCTGTCGGGACTTCTGACCTGGATCTGTAGTGAATGACACAAGGCTAGAGTATTCACTCCTCGTACTTGAAACAGTTTCATGTGCTGAAGTTTTCTTTGGACCAGTTTTCATAGGGTCTTAGCCAACAAAGAGCAGAGAGGGTCAGAGGTTTGTTTTAAGGGCAAAATGGAGTTACTAAACTTACTAAGGGACACTTCTTTATTCATAGGCTAATTTCTTTCCTCTAGGTTGATTGAAGGGCACTGATTTTTGGCCTGAAGGAAGGGAGAAGCTTTTATTCACTGAGCTGAATTACTCTCCTGTTTCTGTAGCTATAAAATTAAGTCTAATTAAAAAACATTTCCCTTGGTTTTCTGTGGCTGTCATTGTTTCAGGCTGGCCAGGGGCAAAACCAAGCTAGGCTTTTGTCATATGGGAGATCATATAATGATGATTTCTGTTTGTTTTTGTAGCTCTGTTGCCGTTATTGGTGACTTCTGCAGTCCTGTCTTTATATTCTTGAAAGATGAAATCTGGTATCAAGCTAGCTTTGCTTTCTTCTTTTCTCCTTATGCTGAAGTTAAAGTATGCAGCTCTTGATGCTTCTTCAACAATTCCCCTGCTAGATGATATACGTTCAGTAATGATTTCCTGTGTCATGTTTTTTTTTTTATATGGATTCTTTATCATCTGAAAACTCTCCTGAGTTCTGCCCAGAGACAGAACATCTATTTTAGCCTGATTAGTTTTCGGTTTCACTGCTTGCTTGAGCATTGCCTTCATCCTTCAGTGCATGTTTCTGCTGCTTCACTTGTGCGGGTGTAACTCTGTGTACAGCTGTGTTGAGACAGATCAGTGAACGAATTTGTGTTAAAATAGCCCCTCCCCACAATTTTTAATAAATTTTTTTTTTAGTTAACTGAATGAACACATGCCCAGTAGTTGTTCTCACATAGGTGAAATGACGTTGCCTTTGTGAGAAGGAGTCACAAGATGGAAAGAAGGGAAAAATGCTCGATTTAATTCAGTACAGCTGCTGGAAAAAAGGTTTGTAAGTGTCTTTCCCTGCATTTCTTATCCTATAGCAAACTGGACCTAAATCTATAGGTATTTCATTGTATGTAGGACTAATGTAAAATGAGGACCTGTGGAAAACCTAGCCTTTAAGTCAAAGTTCAGTAAAAATAAAAAAGTTTAGTTTAGAAGGTGAAAGCACGAAACCAGAAATGCCATATGCACATGATGTAGCATTCTGAATTCATGTAAATTCACGTGGCTGTTTCAAGTTTGCTAAATATTTTTTGAGTAGGTAAGTTTATCATTGACATTTCAAGCAGTGCAGGTATAATCTCTTTGACCCAGTTAGGTATTTTTCTATTTTAGCGATCATTTGACCTACTACAACTGTCAAAAGCTTCCATAAGCTCCATATTACATGTCGTGATTAATTGGAGATACATGGTCATGGGCCATGTCTGATGTGAATCAAAATTTTTATTGCTGGGTGAACTGACATGGATATACTGGGAATTTACAGCCCCAGCTTCCAGACTTGCTTCAGTTTTGAATTCTCTGAGCAAAATTTTAGGGGGAGAACACATTTTAGCGGACCACTGGGACTTGTTTGTCTCAAATCTTCCAACTATGGATTTCTGAAGTTTGAAATAATACGTGTGAAATGATTGCAAAAATATTTCCCAATTTAATAGTAATTTTTTTAGATGTAACAAATATTTAAAAGAATATTTCTGAATCCTGCTTTTTCATCTGTCTCTTCTAGGCTAATGAGTTTCCAGTTGGAACTGCTTTTGGTGTTGGCAGTCTGATTAGAAGTACATTATCACAATTGCTTCTGTCACTGAAGTACAAATATTATGTACAATTGTCTAGTGACTCAAAGTATTGTAACAACTATACAATTTAGCTGCAGAGAATCCAAGATTCAGGCACTTGTAATTCTGTACTGGAAGGTAGTTATGAAAATGTTAAGCGAAAAGGATGCCACTTTAACAGAGGTTTTTTTTTAATTTTTTCCTGGTATTATGTGTTTAGAATGAATGACATGACATCCATTCTACAGAAAGCTAAGGATGTACTCAATATATCATGTACAGTTTAGGAATGGGAACTCTTAAACTACTTTTTTTGAAAGTTGGCATGGTTTCATGATTATTTTTAATGCACTTTTTCTGGTAAATTGAGGTAAGCTAACATACAAACATACTAGCACAGTAAAATACTTTTCATATGTAGGTGTATGTGACACGAATAAATATTCTACTGCAAATTTAATTTACATGCCAGAAGAATTTAATTTCTTTCACAACTGATGAATAGAATAACTGCTTCCTTACATCTTTCTTGTAAGGCTGGTACAGCATTCATCATATTGATATCTACCATCTGCATTCTTTATAGAGAGTGGATTTATTGCTTGCTTGAAGCAAGCTGAACTTCTTTATCTGTGGAAAAGATACTATCCAGACAGTCTTCATGAAAGTTGTCAGATGCTTCATTGTGAGCCTCAAATGCTGTAGTTACTGTTATCTATTTAGTACTTGGTCTGGCTGGGGAAGTGATTGAAGACAGATATTAGGATGGATTCTGAAGAACTTGACCTAAACTTTTATTAAATTGATGTAGCGATATTTTTCAACTAGGCACAATGTAGGGATTGCAAGGTTCCTGCCATGTAAACTATAACTCAGGGCAGATTTCCCTCGGCATACCAAAAGGATTCAACTCTTTCACTGAACTCCTCTGTCTTCACTCTTAGTAGAACAGAAAATAGAATAATGATGATTTACAAAGGTACTTACTTCTGCAAGTGTATCGTGTATGATCATTTACATTAGAGGTCATATTTCTAATTGACTCTGCACTGAACACTGACTTCAAATTGTGACAGACCTTTATACAGCTAAGTACAGTCTCTAAATTTTAGTGTATACTGTAATATGTAAATTTTAGTAATATTTACTGACTAGCAAATAACTGCACAGTTCAGTCAAGGGTAAAGTTGGAGGATGTTAGATTTTTTGCTATTTCTGCTGAACAGATTGTCCAGTGATTTGCTGTATGCACACACACATGGTAGGATTTGCCATGAGCATACTAGTTGATTATACTGCAGGCTACACAAGAACATTAAAAGAGTCCAATTTCAAGCACTATGCACCTAAATGGAGTTTAAACAAATGATTGAAAGGTGGAAGGATTTATATTGTGTTATAACCTACTCTTCAGCTATGTTTGAAAGATTTAGTCCCCTGCTAATCTTTTTAACATGAACTTTGTGTATTTGTGTTCATCCTAAGATGAATACACAGAGGATTTTCAGACTTTTTGCCCTAATCTC